>NC_053022.1:277853284-278125391 GCF_003073215.2 Triticum urartu
GAACGCCCCTCCAAGAGCTACCCAAAGCGCAGGTTGCTACGTCGATTAGAGGAGGAAGCACTTAAACCTACATCACCAGCACTTGATACGGCCGACCGGCCACCTCGTGGCCGCAACAGAGAGGCCTCTCGGCCCTCCACTCAAGCCGCACCCCGTACCAAGGCACGGGAAAATGCGCCAGACCTGCGAGATATGTTGGAGGACAAGGCAAGGCAAACAAGATCGATCTATGGATCATGTGGGCGCCCCACGACTCGAGACGGTAACCGTCATGCCGGACATAAATCCGGTAGGGCCGAACACAGTAGACAAAGCTCATTGGAGCTACGTCGTGATATAGCCCAGTACAGAGGCGCCGCACACCCACTATGCTTCACAGACGAAGTAATGGATCATCAAATCCCCGAGGGTTTCAAACCCGTAAACATCGAATCGTATGATGGCACAACAGATCCTGCGGTATGGATCGAGGATTATCTCCTTCATATCCACATGGCCCGCGGCGATGATCTCCACGCCATCAAATACCTCCCACTCAAGCTTAAAGGACAAGCTCGGCATTGGCTTAACAGCTTGCCAGCAGGATCAATCAGTTGTTGGGAGGACCTGGAAGCCACATTTCTCGACAATTTCTAGGGAACTTATGTGCGACCACCAGACGCCGATGACCTAAGCCACGTAATTCAGCAGCCAGAGGAATCGTCCAGGCAATTCTGGACACGGTTCCTAACAAAGAAAAATCAAAGAGTCGACTGTCCGGACGCAGAGGCCCTAGCAGCCTTCAAGCACAATATCCGTGACGAGTGGCTTGCCCGGCACCTTGGACAGGAAAAGCCGAAATCTATGGCAGCACTCACGACACTCATGACCCGCTTTTGCGCAGGAGAAGACAACTGGCTTGCTCGTAGCAACAATATGACCAAGAACCCTGGTAATTCGGATACCAGGGACAGTAGTGGCAGGTCGCATCGCAACAAGCAGAAGCGCCGCATTAACGGTGACAATGCTGAGGATACGGCAGTTAATGCCGGATTCAGAGGCTATAAATCCGGTCAGCGGAAAAAGTCATTCAAAATAAATCCTAGGGGCCCGTCCAGTTTGGACCGAATACTCGACCGCTTGTGCCAGATACATGGCACCCCCGAAAAGCTGGCCAATTACACCAATAGGGATTGTTGGGTGTTCAAGCAGGCATGCAAGTTAAATGCCGAAAATACCGACAAGGGGCTGCATAGCGATGATGACGAAGAGCCCCGGCCGCCGAACAACAGTGGACAGAAGGGTTTTCCCCCACAAGTGCGGATGGTGAACATGATATACGCAACCCACATCCCCAAGAGGGAGCGGAAGCGCGCGTTAAGGGACGTATACTTAGTAGATCCAGTCGCCCCAAAGTTCAACCCATGGTCCTCCTGCCCGATCACCTTTGATCGAAGGGACCATCCCAGTAGCACCCGTCATGGCGGATTCGCCGCGTTGGTTCTAGACCCAATTATTGACGGATTTCATCTCACTAGAGTCCTTATGGACGGCGGCAGCAGCCTGAACCTACTTTACCAGGATACAGTGCGGAAAATGGGCATAGATCCCTCGAGGATTAAGCCCACCAAAACGACCTTTAAAGGCGTAATATCAAGTGTAGAGGCCAACTGTACAGGCCCAGTCACACTCGAAGTGGTCTTCGGATCTCCGGATAATTTCCAAAGCGAGGAGTTAATCTTCGACATAGTCCCATTCCGCAGTGGCTATCACGCACTGCTCGGGCGAACCGCATTCGCCAAGTTCAATGCGGTACCGCACTACGCATACCTTAAGCTCAAGATGCCAGGCCCTCGAGGAGTAATTACGGTCAACTGAAACACCGAACGCTCCCTCCGAACGGAGGAGCACATGGTGGCCCTTGTAGCGGAAGTACAAAGCAGCCTCGCCAAGAAGTTCTCCGGTCCGGCCATTAAACGTCCGGACGCCGTCAAGCGTGCCCGGAGTAACCTACAACAAGACCGCCTGGCACGTTCCGAGCAGGTGTAGCAATGCGGCCCCAACCCCAGCCCTCGCAAAAATGTGACGCCAGTGCTTCGCATACATAACTACGCTCTAGAAATACCATGGATACAGGGGGAGGGGCACCATCACGGCACGCCCGAAACACGGCTTAAACCGCACCAGGGGCTGCCGATTTTTTTATTTTCTCTTACTTTCAGGACTCCATTCTTCGGAAGGCCTGTTCGGCAGTTCAATTGCCGCACAAACGATGCAAGAACCAGGGAAGCAGACAAGCCATGCCGCATTACGGAACTCCCAGGTGGTCTCTATCACGAGCAGTATACCTGTTTCGCATACCATTCCGCAGCCTGCCCCGGGAACAGACATGTTAAATAGTCCAACCTTTTGCTTATCGCACTATTTGTATCGTTCTGCTTTGATCTCAGCCCCTTTTTAATAAACAATGCATAGCTTTTGTCTATTTTTGCATTACTCTTTTTTTTACAAATATATGTTCCTTAATGACATGTTGCACCCGTACACTTTGGTACGGCCAAAATATGCCACGGTCTTTAGTACCCCTCAATATGGTGTGAAAAGTCCGAACACTTTAACAAGGGCGGCACCCCGAACTTATAGCATTATATGCATCAGCTCCGAATCATGTCTTCGGTCAATAGTTGGGTTTGCCCGGATCCTATGTTTTGGTGCCTTACGTTCCGCTGCGTCGGCTAAGGTAGCACTAGGAGAACTACTGCGATTGTGCCCCAGTTGAGCTGGGTCGAGCACCTTAGTAGAGAAAGCTAAAACTGACTGTCATGATGAAGCGAGAGCTGGTCGCTGTTCGAGAGGTTTTTCGAGTCCCTAAAGACTTATGCTGCTTAGAGCGAGGAGTCGGCTCTGTCCGGCCAAGGCATGGATAGCGCCCCGAACTCGGTCTTCCGAATACCAGGGGCTTCGCCGAAATTTAAAATTATAGAATTCTATGGCTAAGTGAGAGTGTTCACGCATTATAGTCCGATTGCCTTGTTCGTTGTGCTGAGCGCCTCCCTCGAAGGACCCAAACATGGGAAAAGAGTGCTCAGGTTTATCCCCGAACACCCCAGCACTAGCGGCACGGGGGCAGAAGCCGACGACTCGCCATCTCTCAGAATTGATAAACAGCCGCACAGAAGGTAATATTTTAAATTCCAACAGCATTGCTTAGCGCATATGAACAAGTTTTCAGCGCACAGGACAAAACGAGCGAGTTTTACTCAAAAATTACATCCCTGGAACATCCATCCGCCACAAGGCGGGCACCCTTCAGAACATCCGTGTAATAATTCTCGGGCTTGCGATGCTCTTTCCCCTATGGTGGCCCGTCCTTCACAAGCTTCTCAGCATCCAGCTTGCCCCAGTGCACCTTAGCACGGGCAAGGGCCCTACGGGCACCTTCAATGCAGACGGAGCGCTTGATGACTTCGAGCCTTGGACAGGCCCCCACCAGCCGCTGCACCAACCCGAAATAGCTCCCAGGCAGAGCCTCTCCAGGCCATAGCCGAACTATGAGGCCCTTCATGGCCTGTTCGGCCGCCTTGTGGAGCTCGACCAGTTGCTTCAGCTGGTCGCTCAGGGGCACGGGGTGTCCGGCCTCAGCATACTGGGACCAGAACACCTTCTCTGTCGAGCTGCCCTCCTCGGCTCGATAGAATGCGGCGGCATCGGACACGCTACGGGGAAGATCTGCGAATGCTCCTGGAGAACTCCGGATTCGGGTAAGTAACAAGTAACTCACGTTTATGTGTTTACTTTGCATAAAGAATGCCTTACCCGCCGCTATCTTTTTCACCGCATCCAACTCCTGGAGGGTCTTCTGGGATTTGGCCTTGGCAGACTTGGCATTTTCAATAGCCATCGCGAGCTCGGACGCTCGCGTCTTTGAGTCAAGCTCCAAACTCTCATGTTTTTTCATGAGAGCCTGGAGCTCTTGCCGCACCTTGCCAACCTGGGCCTCATACTTCTCCTGCTCGGTGCGCTCCATGGCCGCCCTCTTCTCGGCCTCGACCAGCGCTTGCTTAAGGGTCGCCACCTCAGACGTGGCCCCTACAATAGCCACGATAATCCTGTCATTTTTTGCAATTGCACTTTATATATATATATATATATATATATATATATTTAAACAAGGTATTTCTGACCTTCCTTGTCCTCGAGCTGCTTCTTGGCATGCCCGAGCTCTTGCGCGGACTGCTCGAGGTTCTGCTTTAGCGTGTCCACTTCCGCAGTCAGTGCGGCGGACGCCAGTAGAGAAGCCCGCATACGCATATTGACTCCTTTTTGTTAGACTCCAGTGAATTTTATTTGATCCTCTATTCGGCTTTTCTTCCCGAACGCCAAACAGAGCATCAGGGGCTACTGTGCGGTAATATTATTTACACATTCTTTACTTACCTCAAAGCCTGTTAAAAGGCTAGCACAAGCTTCAGTCAGTCCGCTCTTGGCGGACTGAACCTTCTGGACCACCGCACTCATAATGGTGCGGTGCTCCTCGTCGATGGAGGCGCCTTTGAGCACCTCCAACAGATTGTCCGGCGCCTCCGGTTGGACGGGGGTCACCGGCACGGTGGGCTTGCTCCTCTTGGAAGGAGGTCGCCCACTGGACTCTGGAACCTTTGAAGGTTCCGGAGCGGTGTCCGGCCTAGGGACGGACTTGGAGCCTTGGGGGTTTTTATCCCCTTTACTCCTGGAGTCCGGGAGGTCGCCTTGCGGTGCCTCCAGGACCACCTCCTCCTGACTTGGAACCTGTTGGGACAATACTTCGGCGTCGTCCGTAGGGCGGGGTGAGGTGGCCGTCGGAAGCGGATTCACATCCGACGAGTCCAGTGAACCGCTCGACGACGCGTCGAGCCGGTCTTTGGGTGGGCTGCATAATCATGTTCGACATAAGGGAAAGCTGTGCAATAAATGAATACTATGAATTACTCTGGTATCCGGACACTTGCGATTTCGCCAGGGGCTTGGCCCTGAGCGGCCACTCCTCTCCGCCGTCGTCGGCGTCGGTGGAGTAGTCCGGAGGAAGGATTTTCCCCTTCTTGGACCCTTCGGCCTCCCTAGTGAGGGCGGCCTTCCTTTTCTTCTCTCCCCCCTGCTGGAGGGGGAGAGGTCTCTTCTTCCTCCTCCTCGTCTTCACGGGAGGAATGCGCCTTGGAGCCGTCGGATGATGAACCCGACACCTCCTGGCGCCGGGCACTTTTTCGAGTCCCCGCGTCCTTCTTCGTGGCCTTCTTCTCCGGCACCACATGGTGTGCCGGAACTAGCAGCTTCGCCAAGCGGGCATCAGCTGGGTCTTCGGGCAGAGGAGCCGGACAGTCGATCAGTCCGGACTTCGCCTGCCAAACCTGTCAAAGGTAGGGGAGCTTAGATCCCGCATAGAGTTAAACTATGAAAAACTAATACCCTATAAAAGGTACAAACAACTTACCGCGCTAGCGTGACGCTGCGTGCTGAATCCGCGATCCTCGCTGGCGGATGCGGGAGCCTCGGCGCCCTTGAAAAGCACCTTCCAGGCATCTTCGTACGTCGTGTCGAAGAGCCTGCTCAGTGTTCAGTGCTGCGCCGGGTTGAACTCCCACAGATTGAAGGCCCGTTGTTGACACGGGAGGATCCGGCGGATGAGCATAACCTGGACTACGTTGACAAGTTTGAGCTGCTTGTCCACCAGGGTTTGGATGCATGTTTGCAGTCCAGTCACCTCTCCTTTGCTACCCCACGACAGGCCCGTCTCTTTCCAGGACGTGAGCCGCGTTGGTGGTCCGGACCGGAACTCGGGGGCTGCGACCCACTCAGGGTCGCGCGACTCTGTGATGTAAAACCACCCCGATTGCCACCCCTTCAGGGTCTCCACAAAGGAGCCCTCGAGCTATAAGACGTTGGGCATCTTGCCCACCATGGCGCCTCCGCACTCCGCCTGGTTTCCGCGCACCACCTTTGGCTTGACATTGAAAGTCTTGAGCCATAGGCCGAAATGGGGGCGGATGCAGAGGAAAGCCTCGCACACGACGATAAACACCGAGATGTTGAGGATAAAGTTCGGGGCCAGATCATGGAAATCCAGGCCGTAGTAGAACATGAGTCCCCGGACGAATGGGTGGATAGGAAAGCCCAGTCCGCGGAGGAAGTGGGGAAGGAACACTACCCTCTCATGGGGCCTTGGGGTGGGGAGGAACTGCCCCTCTTCGGGAAGCCGGTACGCGATGTCGTTAGAAAAGTATCCGGCCTTCCTCAGTTTTTTGATGTGTCCCTCCATGACGGAGGAGATCATCCACTTGCCTCCCGCTCCGGACATGGCTGGAGAAGGTTGAGGTGGGGAGTGCGGACTTGGGCGCTGGAGCTCGAGTGTGCGAAAATGGATAGGCAAAGGAGGAAGAAGGCGTAGGTGAAAAGGTGGATCCTTATCCCCTTATATGGGTGGATGCAACTACGTGTCCCCACCAGCCTGGTAAAACTCGCTTATCTCCAAGCGCCGTAATCAATGGCGCGGTTGGGTGACCCATGCCCGTATTGATGAGAATCCCGGAATAAGGGGACACGATCTCTGTTTTAACAAGACATGCCAAGGAAACCGCCTCGCATGACGCGCTGAGGTGGGATAATAAAACGATTCGAATAAAGGCTTGGCCGTGGTGCGCCACACTAGGGAATACGTCAGCAGATTAGATTTGTGTAAATATTATTCTCTCTATGGAAATATGTGGAAACTTATTTTGCAGAGCCGGACACTATCTTTGTGTTCAAAATCTTCTATGAAGTACTTGGAGAAGGAACCCGCCTTGCAATGCCGAAGACAATCTGCGCGCCGGACTCGTCGTCATTGAAGCCTGGTTCAGGGGCTACTGAGGGAGTCCTGGATTAGGGGGTGTCCGGATGGCCGGACTATACCTTCAGCCGGACTCCTGGACTATGAAGATACAAGATTGAAGACTTCGTCCCGTGTCCGGAAGGGACTTTCCTTGGAGTGGAAGGCAAGCTTGGCGATACTGATATGTAGATCTCCTACCATTGTAACCGACTTTGTGTAACCCTAACCCTCTCCGGTGTCTATATAAACCGGAGGGTTTTAGTCCGTAGGACAACATACAGAACAACAATCATACCATAGGCTAGCTTCTAGGGTTTAGCCTCTCCGATCTCGTGGTAGATCTACTCTTGTACTACCCATATCATCAATATTAATCAAGCAGGACGTAGGGTTTTACCTCCATCAAGAGGGCCCGAACCTGGGTAAAACTTCGTGTCCCTTGCCTCCTGTTACCATCCGGCCTAGACGCACAGTTCGGGACCCCCTACTCGAGATCCACCGGTTTTGACACCGACAATGACCTAAGGTTTATCAATCCGTAGGAGGCGTAAGATGAAGATGGTGTCCCTCAAGCAACCCTGCAACCAAATAACAAAGAGTCTCTTGTGTCCCCAACACACCCAATACAATGGTAAATTGTATAGGTGCACTAGTTCGGCGAAGAGATGGTGATACAAGTGGTATATGGATGGTAGATAAAGGTATTTGTAATCTGAAATTATAAAAACAGCAAGGTAACTAATGATAAAAGTGAGCGTAAATGGTATTGCAATGCTAGGAAACAAGGCCTAGGGTTCATACTTTCACTAGTGTATGCCCTCTCAACAATAATAACATAATTGGATCACATAACTATCCCTCAACATGCAACAAAGAGTCACTCCAAAGCCACTAATAGTGGAGAACGAACGAAGAGATTATGGTAGGGTACGAAACCACCTCAAAGTTATTCTTTCCAATCAATCCGTTGGGCTATTCCTATAAGTGTCACAAACAGCCCTAGAGTTCGTACTAGAATAACACCTTAAGATACAAATCAACCAAAACCCTAATGTCACCTAGATACTCCAATGTCACCTCAAGTATCCGTGGGCATGATTATATGATATGCACCACACAATCTCAGATTCATCTATTCAACCAACACAAAGGACCTCAAAGAGGGCCCCAAAGTTCTACCGGAGAATCACGACGAAAACGTGTGCCAACCCCTATGCATAGGTTCATGGGAGGAACGCGCAAGTTGATCACCAAAACATACATCAAGTGAATCACGTGATATCCCATTGTCACCACAGATATCCACGGCAAGACATACATCAAGTGTTCTCAAATCTTTAAAGACTCAATCCGATAAGATTACTTCAAAGGGGAAACTCAATTCATTACAAGAGAGAAGAGGGGGAGGAGCAACATAAGATCCAACTATAATAGAAAAGCTCGCGATACATCAAGATCGTGCCAAATCAAGAACACGAGAGAGAGAGAGAGAGAGATCAAACACATAGCTACTGGTACATACCCTCAGCCCCGAGGGAGAACTACTCCCTCCTCGCCATGGAGAGCACCGGGATGATGAAGATGGCCACCGGAGAAGGATTCCCCCTCCGACAGGGTGCCAGAACGGGTCTAGATTGGTTTTCGGTGGCTATGGAGGATTCTGGTGGCGGAACTCCCGATCTATTGTGCTCCCGGATGTTTTTAGGGTACGACGATATATATGGGTGCAGGAAGTACGTCGGAGGAGCCACGGGGGCCCCACGAGGCAGGGGCGCGCCCTAGGGGGGGCCCACCCTCATGAGCACCTCCCGTATCTCTTGACGTGGAGTCCAAGTCTATCAGGTGACTTTCGTTCCAAAAATAACTTCTCCAGTTGATTTCGTTCCATTTCGACTCCGTTTGATATTCCTTTTCTTCGAAACACTGAAATAGGCATAAAACAGCAAATCTGGGCTAGGCCTCCGGTTAATAGGTTAGTCCCAAAAGTAATATAAAAGTGGATAATAAAGCCCAATATTGCCCAAAACAGTAGATAATATAGCATGGAGCAATCAAAAAATTTAGATACGTTGGAGACGTATCACAATGTGGCCCCCACCCCGGCCCAAGCCAAACGGCGAAACTCGTGCCACGCGTACATAATTATGCATTAAAAATACCATGGGCACAGTTAGGAGGGGGCACGACTACGGCACGCCCCAAGACGTGGCTTAAACCGCACTAGGGGCTTCCCGCTTTGTTATTTTCTCTCTTTCCAGACATTAATCTCTGGAAACCCTGTCTGGCAGCATGATTGCCGAACACATGATGCAGCAACCAAGGAGGCAGAAAGCTACATCACACCATGGAACTCCCAGGTGGATTACGATAACGAGTGAAATACTTGCTTTAATAAACAATGCATTGCATTAAGGCTTTTATTGAATTCTTCTTTATATATATGTGTGTGTGTGTGTACATTAATGACACCTTGCAATCGTACACGTTGGTACGGCCAAAACACCAGGGGCTTAAGTACCCCACAATATGGTGTGAGAAGTCCAAACACTTTCACAAGTGCGGCACCCCGAACTTATAGCATTATATGCATCAGCTCTGGTCAATAGTTGGGTTTGCCCGGCTCCCATGTGTTGGTACCTTACGTTCCGCTATATCGGCTAAGGTAGCACTGGGAGAACTACTGCGATTGTTCCCCGGTTCTACTGGGCTAAGCACCTCAGTAGAGAAAGCTAAAACTGACTGTCATGATAAGGCGAGAGACTGGTCGCTGTTCGAGAGGTTTTCGAGTCCTTAAAGACTTATGCCGCTTAGAGCGAGGAGTCGGCCCTGTCCGGCTTAAGGCGTGTATCGCGCCCCAAATTCGGCCTTCCGAATACTAGGGGCTTTGCCGAAATTTAAAATTATAGAATTCTATGGCTAAGTGAGAGTGATAATGCATTATAGTCCGATTGCCTTGTTAGTTGTGCTGAGCACCTCCCTCGAAGGACCCAAAAATGGGAACAAGAGTGCTCAGGTTTATCCTGAACACCCCAGCACTCGTGGCATGGGGGCAGAAGCCGACGACTAGCCATCTCTCAGATTTGATAAACAACCGAACAGAAGGTAATATTTTAAATTCAAACAAGCGTTGCATAGCGCATATGAACAAGTTTTCATAGATACATGATTACACGAGCGAGTTTACTCAAATATTACATCTTTCGTACACTCGTCCGCTATGAGATGGGCACCCTTCAGGACACCCTCATAGTACATCTCGGGGTGGCGATGCTCCTTGCCCGCCGGCGGCCCTTCCTTAATCAGCTTCACGGCATCCAGCTTGGCCCATTGCACCTTCACACGGGCGAAAGCCCGGCGTGCACCTTCGATGCAAACGGACCGCTTGATGAGTTCCAGCCATGGGCAGGCATCCACAAGCCGCCTCATCAGGCCGAAGTAGCTGTTGGGAAGGGCGTCGCCAGGCCACATCCAGACTATAAAGCCCTTCATGGCCTGTTCGACCGCCTTATGTAGCTCGACCAACTGCTTTAGCTGGTCGCTCATGGGCACCGGGTGTTCGGCCCCAATATACTGAGACCAGAACAACTTCTCCGTTGAGCTTCCCTCCTCGGCCTGGTAAAACTATGCGGCATCCAACACGCTGTGGGGCAAATCTGCGAACGCTCCTGGAGAGCTCCGGATTCGGGTAAGTAACAAGTAATTTACTTTCACATGCTTGCTCTGCATAAGGAATGCCTTACCCGCCGCTATTTTCTTCATCGCCTCAATCTCCTAGAGGGCTCCTTGGGCTTCAGCCTTGGCATTTTTCGCGCTTTCGAGGGCCACGACAAGCTCGGACTCTCGCGTCTTCGAGTCACGCTCCAACGCCTCATGCTTCGACACGAGAGCTTGGAGCTCTTGCTGCACCTTGCCCACCTGTGCCTCCGGCCTTTCCCGCTCGGTGCGCTCCTTGGCCGCTCTGTCTTCGACCTCGGATAGTGCTTGCTTCAGGGTCGCCACCTCGGTCGTGGCCCCTGGCAAATTTATGATGATCCTGTCATTTTGCAATCGCGTCTTCTTTTATATATACACATCTATAGACAGGGTATTACTTACCCTTGCTCTCCTCGAGCTGCCTCTTGGCAAGGCCGAGCTCTTTCTTGGACCCCTCGAGGTCCTGCTTCAATGCGGCAACCTCCGCAGTCTATGCGGCAGAGGCCAGCAGCGAAGCCTGAATACGCATATAGACATACTTATACTAGACTCCTGCGATATTGTTTGATCCTCTATTCGGCTTTTCTTTTTGAACACCAAACAGAGCATCAGGGGCTACTGTCTATGCGGTGATATTTTTCCTATATTTCAAAAACTTACCTCAAAGCCTGTTAGAAGGCTGGCACAGGCTTCAGTCAATCCGCTCTTGGCGGACTGAACCTTCTGGACCACCGCACTCATAATAGTGCGGTGCTCTTCGTCGATGGAAGCGCTGCGAAGCGCTCCCAGCAGATTCTCTGGTGCCTCTGGTTGGACAGAGGTCACCGGCACAGGCGTCTTGCCCCTTTTGGAAGGAGGCCGCCTACCTGAGTCCGGAACCATTGGAGGTTCCGGCGCGGTGTTCGGCTGATGGCCGAACTCGGAGCCCTCGGGAGCCTTGTTCCCTCTGCTTCCGGAGTCCGGAAGGTCGCCTTGAGGCACCTCCGGGACTGTCTCCCCTCGACCCGGTGCCTCTTGAGACCATACCTCGGCGTTGTCCATAGGGCAAGGTGAGGTGGCGGTCGGAAGTGGAACGCTATCCATATCCGATGAGCCCAGGGAGCCGTCTGACGATACGTCGATACGGGCTCGTGGCGGTCTACATAATCATAATTCGGTGTTAGGAGAAGCAGTGTGACAAAGGAATGCTATGAGTTGCTCTGGTATCCGAATACTTATGACTTCGCCAGGGGCTTGGCCCTGAGCAGCCACTCGTCTTCGCCTTCGACGGCGGTGGTGGAGTAGTCCGGAAGGAGAGTCCTTCCCTTCTTGGACCCTTCGGCCCCCAGTAGGGGCGGCCTTCCTTTTCTTGTCTCCCCCGACTGGAGGGGGAACATCTTCATCTTTCTCCTCGTCTTCGAGGGAGGAGTGCGTCGCGGAGTTATCGGACGATAAGTCCAATAAACCCTGGCGTCGGGGACTCTTTCGGGTTCCCTTGGCCTTCTTGGTCTTCTCCGGCACCTTGTAAGGAGCCGGAGTCAGCATCTCCGTCAGGAGAGCGTCCACAATGTCTTCGGGCAGAGGGGCCGGATAGTTAATCTGCCCCGATGTCTCCACCCAGTCCTGTCAAAGGCATGGAGCTCAGACCCCGCACATGGTTAAGCTGGGGGAAATAAATATCCTACCGGATGTATAGAACTCACCGAATGTGCTTGGCGCTTCGCGCTTAGCCCGCGGTCCTCGGTGAGGGAGGGAGGGACCTCGGCGCCCTTGAACAGCACCTTCCAGATGTCCTTGTGCATCGTGTCGAAGAGCTCGCTCAGAGTCTGGTGCTGGGCCGGGTCGAACTCCCACAAGTTGAAGTCCCATTGTTGGCACGGGAGGATCCGGCGGATGAGCATGACCTGGACTATATTGACAAGCTTGAGCTTCTCATCGGCCATATTCCAGATACATTTCTGGAGTCCGTCCAGCTCTATCGATGAACCCCAGGACAGGCCCTTCTCTTTCCAGGAGGTGAGCGTGTGGGGATTCCGGATCGAAACTTGGGGGCAGCACCCATTTGGCTTCGCGCGGCTCGGTGATGTAGAACCACGCCGATTTCCACCCCTTTATGGTCTCCAAGAAGGAGCCTTCAAGCCATATAACGTTGGGCATCTTGCCCACCATGGCTCTACCGCATTCTGCTTGTTGGCCGCCCACCACCTTCGGCTTGATATTGAAGGTCTTTAACCACAAGCCAAAGTGGGGCCGGATGCGGAGGAAAGCCTCACACGCGGTGATGATCTACACGCCATTAAATACCTCCAACTCAAACTCAAAGGACCAGCTCGGCATTGGCTCAATAGCTTGCCAGCAGAGTCCATTGGCCGTTGGGAAGATCTGGAAGCTGCATTCCTTGACAACTTTTAGGGCACTTATGTGTGACCACCAGATGCTGATGACTTGAGCCACATAATTCAGCAGCCAGAGGAATCGGCCAGGCAATTCTGGACACGATTCCTAACAAAGAAAAATCAAATCGTCGACTGTCCGGATGCAGAGGCTCTAGCAGCTTTCAAGCACAACATCCATGACGAGTGGCTAGCCCGACACCCACATCCCCAAGAGGGAGCGGAAGCGTGCGCTCGGGGACGTATATGCGTTGGAGCCAGTCGCCCCAAAGTTCAACCCATGGTCCTCCTGTCCGATCACCTTCGATCGCAGGGACTACCCCACTAGTATCTGTCATGGCGGATTCGCCGCACTGGTCCTAGACCCAATCATTTACGGATTTCACCTCACTCGAGTCCTTATGGATGGCAGCAGCAGCCTGAACCTGCTTTACCAGGACACAGTGCGCAAAATGGGTATAGACCCCTCACGGATCAAACCCACAAAAACGACCTTTAAAGGCGTCATACCAGGTGTAGAGGCCCATTGCACAGGCTCAGTCATAGTGGAAGTGGTCTTCGGATCCCCGGATAACTTCCGAAGTGAAGAGTTAATCTTCGATATAGTCCCGTTCCGCAGTGGTTATCATGCACTGCTCGGGCAAACCGCATTTGCAAGATTCAATGTGCTACCGCATTATGCATACCTCAAGCTCAAGATGCCAGGACCTCGGGGGGTCATCACAGTCAATGGAAACACAGAGCGCTCTCTCTGCACGGAGGAGCACACTGTGGCCCTCGCAGCAGAAGCACAAAGCAACCTCTTAAGGCAATCCACTAGTTCGGCGATTAAGGACCCGGACAACCTCAAGCGCGCCCGGAGTAATCGGCAACTGGACCGCCTGGCATGTCCCGAGCTCGCATAACAATGCGCCCCCACCCCGGCCCCAGCCAAATGGCGAAATTCGTGCCACACATATGTAATTACTTATTAAAAATACCATGGGCATAGGTGGGGAGGGGGCACAACTACTACACGCCCCAATACGCGGCTTAAACCGCACTAGGGGCTTCCCGCTTTGTTATTTTTCTCTTTCAGGACCTTAATCTCTGGAAACCCTGTCTGGTAGCATGACAGCCGAACACATGATGCAGCAACCAAGGAGGCAGAAAGCTACGTCACACCACGGAACTCCCAGGTGAATTACTAACGAGTGAAATATTTGCTTTAATACTATTCCTCAGCTTGCCCTTGGAAGGGACATGTCAAACCGTCCTACTTTTTCTTATTGCACTGCATGTACCATTTTGCTTTAACGCACCTTTTCGAATAAACAATGCATAGCTTCAGCCTGTTTTTGCATTTTTCTTTTATATATGTGTTCATTAATGAAACCTTGCAACCGTACACTTTGGTACGACCAATACACCACGGGCTTAAGTACCCCACAATATGGTGTGAGAAGTCTGAACACTTTCACAAGTGCGGCACCCCGAACTTATAACATTATATGCATCAGCTCCGAATCATGTCTTTGGTCAATAGTTGGGTTTGCCCGGCTCCCATGTTTTGGTACCTTACGTTCCGCTATATCGGCTAAGGTAGCAATAGGAGAACTACTGCGATTGTGCCCCGGTTCTGCTGAGCTAAGCACCTCAGTAGAGAAAGTTAAAACTGACTGTCATGATAAGGCGAGAGACTGGTCGCTGTTCGAGAGGTTTTCGAGTCCCTAAAGACTTATGCCGCTTAGAGCGATGAGTCGGCCCTGTCCGGCTTAAGGCATGTATCGCGCCCCGAATTCGGCCTTCCGGATACTAGGGGCTTCGCCAAAATTTAAAATTATAGAATTCTATGGCTAAGTAAAAGTGATAACGCATTATAGTCCGATTGCCTTGTTCGTTGTGCTGAGCACCTCCCTCGAAGGACCAAAAAATGGGAACAAGAGTGCTCATGTTTATCCCGAACACCCCAGCACTCGTGGCATGGGGGCAGAAGCCAACGACTAGCCATCTCTCAGATTTGATAAACAGCCGAATGGAAGGTAATATTTTAAATTCAAACAAGCGTTGCATAGGGCATATGAACAAGTTTTCATAAATAGAGGATTACACGAGCGGGTTTACTCAAATATTACATGTCGTGGTTTTGTCACGGCAGATGTCCTAGAAAAAGGACTTAGTCGTGGAGCCATCGCGACGGGTTAGTTTGAAGGGGTTAAAGCGGACACAAGGACGCAAGAGAGTTTATACTAGTTCGGCCCCTTCAATGAAGGTAAAAGCCTACGTCTAGTTGTGATGGAATTGATGGGTGTTTCGATGACTAGGGAGCAAACAAGCTTCACCTATGTCTCGAGTTGTTGTCTGTCGTCCCTAAACCGCCACTGGGTCGTCCCCTTATATACATGGGGTGACGCCCGTCGGTTTACAGAGTCCCAACACCGGCTCATAGATGTGTCCGGTTTGGTTTCTACTTATTCCTAACTTACAATACAAGTTACATATTAACGCCGGTTTACGGCTACAGGCTCTCAACCGATTATGGGTCTTGAGCCCTCATCTACCTTCATGGGCTTTAACATGCTTAACTACTGATGAAGTTAATCCGGCCCAGATAGGCCTGTTTACGCCCAGTAGTAATATCCCCAACATTAGGCCCCAGATTGATTTGAACAGGTTCATGTCAATCCTTAGCAAAAACTTCATCTTCAACATCTTCTTGTAGTTTGGTGAACCGCCGTGATGTCATCTTCTCTGATTGCTGTAAATCGGCGTGACGTCTTCTATCATAAAGAAACTATCCGTGATACCTTCTTGTTTAATAGATCTGCGATAATCGAGGCGACATCTCTGTTTCCAAACTTGCGGCTCCTTGATTTTCACGCCTGACCCATGTCCCTTGCTTAATAAATAGGACCGAAGGGTCATTTCTTTTTCCCCTTCGTGCCCTTATGCTTTGTCTTCCTCGCGTCGCCCAGTCTTCGGAGCTCCGTCGCCGTCGTCGACCTCTGCACCAACTTTGGCCGTTGCATCACCTTGAGCGTACCAGAGCACCGCGGCGACCTTCCGCTTCATCCTCAGCTCCGGTAAGTCTTCTATCCCTTTCATCATAGATCTATTCTAGGGTTTCCATGTTCTCGACTGTTCATGGCTTGCTTCTTGTTCATATGATAGATCCTTAGACGAGTCTGTGAATCTTCGCTCTGTGTAGCAGTAGTTTTTATCCTCCGTTTTCACTTTCACATATTAAGACCATAGATCTTATACATACCTTCGCTTATTGATTCGGCACTGCTCCTTTAGGGCCTTGATTATTTATCTCCTTTATAAACATGTTCCAGATCCAAAGCTGTAGTATAATCTTGTGAAATCTGTTTTTGCGTACTTACTCATCTGCAGTCTTGACTGTTCAATGCTTAGATCAGGCGTTTTAACTTTGTAGAAAAATTTGACAAACCGGTATATACCATTAGTCCCCTTGTTGAACCGCCAGATGTTGGTTGCTTCATGAAACTCCGGTTCAGATAGTTCTGCCTCCGGTTTAACAGTGCCCATACTAACGTACCTTGATCAAATGCATTTTTGAACCGGGATCTTCTACCTTGTAGATTCCATCATGGCCAAGCAAGTATATGAGTGCAACTGGGTCCCTTCTCGCGTCACAGAGGATCAACTGGACGATTTAGTCCTGATTGGCGCCTTGGGCAGCAAAGACACCATCCATTGGAGGTCTCCTGGCAAAGAATGCCCCCCCACACCTCGAGAAGGAGAGGTTGTTGTTTTCGTAGACCACTTAGCTCGGGGCTTTAAACCGCCTGGTTCTAAATTTTTACCGGGACGTTTTAGCTGATTTCCAACTCCATCCGCAAGACACTAGCCCCAACTCTATTACAAATATGTGCCACTTCCAAGTGCTCTGTGAGGTGTTCTTTCAAGAGGAGTCCATAGTGGAATTATTCAGAGATCTTTTCCATCTAAACCGCCGTACTGAGTTTACTGATGGCTCTAATACGGAGTTGGGTGGCATGGCGATTCAAAAAAGGAAAGAGGTCACATACCCTCACGCCAAGCTGCACAGTCACCCCAAGGAGTGGAATCAGACATGGTTCTACTGCAAAGACACCTCCCCTGCTGGTGAGAATCCCTTACCTGGCTTTCGTCCGGAGCGGCTCAGCAATACACATCCTTTTCCTCAAAGATTGACTGCCCAGGAGTGAAGCAAATATTCTCCCCAGCTGTCAAAGCTCAGAGCCTTTATGGCCAACGGTTTAACAGGGGTTGACCTTGCTCGCTGTTGGATATCATGGAGCATACTGCCCCTTAGTCAGCGCTCCGGTTTGATGTGCGAATATACTGATAGTGTGGATGACCCACTGCGTCATTCAAGACTCCAGCTCTCCGGTGAAGAAATCACAGAGGCTGTGTGTAAGATACTGAATGAACCGGAACACGTCTGCGCTAGAACCGGCCTGCTTCCCTTCTGTGCCACCAACAAACCGCCAGCTGTAAGACTTTGATTTTTCTCTTTGCTGAATCTGTTATTGATATGTCTGGTCATTCTTTTTAATATCAGTGTCTGCATAATCAGGGCGATGATCCGTTTTGGAGCAAAAAGCTGCCGCAGGAGAAACCAGAGAAAACAGATAAACTAGAAAGAGCAACCCGGCAAAAGACTAAAGCTATGAAGAAGACTGCCCACCGGAAAAGAACCACTGCATCTTCTAATCCGGCCCCTGATGACGAGGTGGATAATCCAGACTTTGAGGTAGAACTTGACTCACTTGGTTTATTTTTCATGCGTCTTATTGATGATGATATTTGTCAGGATGATGCCGAAGCCAGCCACGCGGATGTTGCAGAGGTAATTATTCTCTCTTCCGATTCAGAAACTTTGCCTTCACAAAAAATCCGTCAGGCAAACCGGAAAGTTAAATTTTCTCATCCTCTTGCTTATTTGGATCCTAAACTTCTTATGAAGACTCAACAACACGAAGCTCGCCGCACCACCCGGCACAGCGGCCAGGTAGTTACCTCCGCCGGTTTACCGAACAGTCCGGTTCGGAAACGTCATTCCGAGGTCTCTAATTCGCTTGTCAGTGCTTATCCTAAAGCAGGCTGCTTTCGTCAACCTCTTAATCCGTCTGACTCTGATTACCAGGTTGTTTCCCACTCATCTTCTGGCGAGTCATCGGCTACTCAGCTCCCACCGCTCAAAACGGTGCTTGGGTAAGCTATATTTATTGTGATGTTTGCAGTACATTGCCTTAGAACATATGCTGTATTTAATTTTGTTATTCTTCTCAGGGCCAAACCTAGGCCAAGCAAGAAGGCCCGCCTGGACAAAGCGGCCGAAGAAGATGTCATTCTTGAAGCGGCTATCTCTGAGGATATTCCCAGCAATCCACCGCAGCCAGATGATGATCTTATTGCTGAAGAGAGACCTGTTGATACCTCAGGCCCTATCCAACAGCCCACAGGTTCCATCCGGATTGAAAGCTCCACCAGTCCAGCAAAACCTATTGAGAAGCCAACAGCTCCAGTGCAAATCGGCGGTACCAAGGATGATGAGGTTGTTATTACTGGCACTGGCCATACTGAACCAAGAAATCCTGTCGCTTTATCCAAACATTCTGTCAAGGAAGAATTTGCTGCTTTTGGCAAAGGCACGTGGAACGCTGATCTGACGGCTTACGCTGCTCTGAATGCCCAAGACATCCATTCCGGCTATCTAAACCGGCTGTATACCAGCCGTGACTACGAAGCCGGTCTGGTTAATATGATGAAAGATAAATATGAGGTAACTTCCATATGCTCCTTCTCGCTTTTATGCTTTTATTCTTGCTGACTATCCTAGCCCCCAAGGGCCGGTTTGAACTATTCTTTCAAACCGGGACTTAATAATATAAATCTTGATGCTTTGAAATTTGCTGATGTAGCCCCCAAGGGCCGGTTCAACTTAGCGTAGTTAAACCGGTACTTTAAGTAATTGAAACTGCCGCATTAGAATACATATGATCAAATAGCCATTAGCCCCCAAGTGCCAAGTTGAATGCTTGCATTGATCTTGGGACTTTGTAAACAATTGAAAGATGAAGATCGAATATGCATTAGCCCCCAAGTGCTAAGCGCATAACTTGTTATGTGGTTGGTACTTGAATCCTTCTACCGATTTGTTGAAACATATATCTGTATGCCTGTAGGCGGAGCTGAAGGCAAAAGAAAACCAAGTCATCGATCTGCAAGAAAACCTGAAAACCCAATAGGCTGAAACCTCCAAAGCAAAAGAGGAATTGGCCAGTGCCTTAAGCGCCATGGAACAACTTAAGGAGAACTTCAAGAAGAAACGGGTGGATTGGGCCACTGAAAAGTCCGCTTTGATCAAACGAGCAGAGGATGCCGAGGCTGCACTAAAACCAGTGACGGATGAACTGACTAGCATAAAGCAGCACGTTCATGCCATGACCACTGCTATCTTTGGTAAGCCAGCTTGCCTTCTGAATTGGTTCTGCCTTCTTACATAGTCGCCGGTTTATTAACCCTTTATGGTATTTCAGGGACACACATTGGTCACTTGGGGTCAGATGTGCGGAAGAAATTGAAAGCCGCCTATACCTTGGTTGAACAATTGCATACTGGTGCCCAGCGGATCATCTGTATCGCGTCTCATAACAAACCGGCGCCCACTTTGATTCAAGATACTCTGATGAAACTGTCAGTGCTTCCTGCCCGGGTTGAAGAGCTGAAGAAATCTGCTGCTCGAACCGGTGCAATCAATGCTTTAATCCGAGCAAAAGCCTGGGTGCCGGATTTTGATCCTATTGAAGCGGCTCAGGGCTATCCCAGCTTGAAGGAAGACGGGTCAGAATTTGGTGAAGCGGATTTGCGAGCAATAAACCGGGAGGTACGTCCGCTAGCTTGTCAACTGGCTGAGGAAGCAGACTTGTCTCATTATCAAGCCCAATATGGCAGCCAGAACAAGCGAATAGCTGCACCAATCCATGAATCGGAAAATCTGATCCCTCCAATCCGTAAGCATACTTACGCTCCCGATATTGACCCGTCTTCGCTAATCCATGACGAAGTTGTATTTCAAGCATTAATGGGAATCGACTGGACAACTGTGGATTTCCAGCCACTGGGTAGAGAAACGGAAGCTGAAGCGGCACAGGATGACCCGCAACCATCAGGCCAGGCTGGTGGCCAAGCTTAAACCAGAAGCCGGTTTTAAAACTGCCTCTCCTTTGTGAAAAACAATTATGTTATTATGGGCACCATGTTGCCTTGTAATAGGCTAGCTGATACCTTTGATGTTGATATGCCTTCGTGCATAACTTGTTCTTCCTGTGGTAATGAACTTTCCAAAACACTTTCTGAAATAAGAAATTCGTCAAGTGCCACCGCGGTTGTACCGTCAGGCAGAATATGATGTCTGTATATATAAAGTCAAAACATCCAAAACAAAATTTTAAGTATATGATCAAAATTTTGAGATACATAATACCTGCCACCGTTGAGTGTGAAGTTGGCTTGGCCAACCTTGAAGCGGAGTTTTGCAAACCCACACTGTTGGAGGAAATAACAACTCCTGTATATGTATATGACACTGGTTACCATGTAAACCGTGCCGGGTTATAATAAACACCGTGTTACTCCATAAGAGGATGTTAACAACAAGGATCAAACCGGATAAATAGTCTCTGGATTGACGTGAACTGTGTTCCGTCAATTGATTGGTTAAAAAACTTTGTCGGTTTAAAGAACACAATAAAAAGCAAAAAAAAACCTACAAAGAAAAGTATGAAGCAAAAGCAACGACAAAAACGTTTGCCAAAAAAGATTTATTTAAGCTGATCAAATGGCGTAACCATGGCCAAACACAACCAAGCTCCCATTAGGTGTAACTATGGTTCTAGTTAGCCAGGTCCCCAAGTGATTCTTGTGGCATTTATGCCGACCAAATGGCGTGGTCATGGTTCGGGTTCGACCAAGCCCCCAAGTGATTATGTGGCCTTAGGCCGATCAAGAGGCATGGCTGGTTCAGACATGACCAAGTCCCCAAGTGATCTGGTGGCTTTCGCCTATCAAGAGGCATGGTATTGGTTCGGACACGACCAATCCTCCAAGTGATATAACACGATGCTTTTAGCAAAGCGAACTCAAGGGGTAAACCGGAGGCCGCTTTAGAGCAACTCCGTGTAACCTCACATGACGTAAAGAACAGATACCCCGCTTTAGCTGAGGTTCCGGTTTATTATATTTAATCATACTATATACATTGTCGTAATATGTACATAAGTATAGCCAATGGCTCAGGTATAGTAAGGCCGAAGATGAGCTATATTCCACGGCCTGTTAGTCTCCTCCTCTGATGTATGTGAGTCCTTATGCTCTCGAATATCGATCAGATAGTACGACCCATTCTGTAGATTCTTGGTGACCACGAAAGGCCCCTCCCAAGGTGGGGATAGCTTATGCATATCAGTCTGATCTTGGATGAGCCGAAGCACCAAATCTCCTTCCTGAAAGGCTCTGGTTCTGACCCGGCGACTATGATAACAACGAAGATCCTGCTGGTAAATCGCCGATCGGGCGGCTGCGATGTCACGCTCTTCATCCAACCGGTCCAAAGCATCTTGCCGTGCTGTCTCATTGTCCGTTTAAATATAAGCCGTGACACGAGGTGAATCATGATGGATATCACTGGGTAGAACGGCCTCCGCTCCATAAACCATGAAGAACGGTGTGTATCCTGTTGATCTGTTGGGTGTTGTATTGATGCTCCATAACACAGATGGTAATTCTTCTACCCAACAGCCCGGCGTTCTCTGCAAAGGAACCATGAGCCGGGGCTTGATGCCTCTCAAGATCTCTTGATTAGCTCTTTCTTCTTGACCATTGGACTGTGAATGTGCCACTGATGAAACATCGAGCCGGATGTGCTCCCGTTCGCAGAACTCCTTCATAGCACCTTTGGACAAGTTGGTACCATTATTAGTGATAATACTGTGCGGATAGCCAAACCGGAAAATTACCTTTTTGATGAACTGAACCGCCGTGGCCGCATCACACTTGCTAACAGGTTCTGCCTCCACCCACTTTGTAAACTTGTCAACCGCCACCAGGAGGTGGGTCTTCTTATCTTTGGACCTTTTGAAAGGCCCAACCATATCCAGCCCCCAAGTCGGAAACGGCCAAGTAATTGGAATCATCCTCAATTCTTGAGCCGGTACATGAGCACATCTCGAAAACCTTTGGCAACCATCACATCGTCTGACCAGATCCTCCGCATCAGCATGAGCAGTTAACCAATAGAAACCATGGCGAAACGCTTTAGCCACCAGAGACTTTGAACCGGTGTGGTGACCACAATCTCCTTCGTGGATCTCACGCAAAATTTCACGGCCTTCTTCAGGAGACACGCAACGTTGAAAAGCTCCTGATACACTGCAATGATGCAACTCGCCGTTAATGACAGCCATGGACTTGGATCGCCGGATTATCTGCCGGGCCAGAATCTCATCTTCTGGCAACTCGCCTCGGTTCTTGTACGCCAGGTAAGGAAGCGTCCAATCCGGAATAACATGAAGAACTGCCACCAATTGAGCCTCCGGATCAGGAATAGCCAAATCCTCTTCACCAGGGATCTTCACCGACGGGTTGTGTAGCACATCCAGAAAAACATTGGGCGGGACCGGTTTGCGCTGAGAGCCCAGCCGGCTTAAAGCGTCCGCCGCTTCATTTTTTCACCAATCCACGTGGTCCACCTGATAGCCTTTGAAATAACCTGCAACAATGTCCACCTCACGACGATATGCTGCCATGAGTGGGTCCTTGGAATCCCAAGTGCCAGACACTTGCTGAGCCACAAGGTCCGAATCACCGAAGCACTTAACTCGGCTTAGATTCATCTCCTTAGCCATCCGAAGACCATGGAGCAAGGCTTCATACTCAGCTGCATTGTTAGTACAAGGGAACATTAAACGGAGAACATAACAAAACTTATCACCTCATGGGGAGGTTAATACGACTCCAGCCCCCGAGCCTTCCAACTGCCTGGATCCGTCAAAATGGATGGTCCAATACATATGATCCGGCTTTTCTTCAGGTGCTTGCATTTCCGTCCAATCATTGATGAAATCAACAAGTGCTTGAGACTTAACCGCTGTCCGAGGCAGATACTTCAAACCGTACGGCCCTAGCTCTATGGCCCACTTTGCAATCCGGCCAGTTGCTTCCCGGTTCTGGATGATATCTCCCAAAGGAGCAGAACTGACTACCGTGATTGAGTGCCCTTGGAAATATTGCTTAAGCTTCCGGCTTGCCATAAAAACTCCATACACCAGCTTCTGCCAATGCGGATACCTTTGTTTGGACTCAATGAGCACCTCACTGATATAATAGACCGGACGTTGAACCGGATGCTCCTTACCTGCCTCTTTTGGCTCCACCACAATAGCTACACTGACCGCCTGAACATTAGCAGCAACATATAGCAGTAACGACTCCTTGTCAACGGGAGCGGCGAGCACAGGTGGATTGGCCAATTGCCGCTTTAAGTCCTCGAATGCTTCATCAGCAGCAAAACTCTAGATAAACTGATCCGTCTTTTTCAACATCTGATACAAAGGGATTGCCTTCTCACCCAGGCGACTGATAAACCGGCTTAGTGCAGCAATCCGGCCTGCCAGGCGTTGAACATCGTTGATACACTTTGGTTTAGCCAGGGAGGTGATAGCCGTGATCTTCTCCGGATTAGCCTCAATCCCCCTGTTGGACACTAGAAAACCCAATAGCTTGCCCGCCGGTACACCAAAGACACATTTGTCCGGATTAAGCATCATCTTGTACGTCCTTAGGTTATCAAAGGCTTCCTCCAAATAGTCAAC
This sequence comes from Triticum urartu, assembly GCF_003073215.2. Lineage (NCBI taxonomy): Eukaryota > Viridiplantae > Streptophyta > Magnoliopsida > Poales > Poaceae > Triticum > Triticum urartu. The sequence continues at coordinate 277,877,035 of NC_053022.1, forward strand.
CAGAGTCTCCTTCTCCCTGGATTTAACCACGATATCATCCACGTAAGCATGTACATTACGGCCAATCTGCTTGTGAAGACAATTTTGTACACACCGTTGATAAGTTTCCTGGGCGCTTTTGAGCCCAAAGGGCATAGACACATAGCAGAAGGCTCCAAAGGGAGTTATGAATGCCGTCTTCTCCTGGTCCTTAACTGCCATTTTGATCTGATGATAGCCAGAATATTCATCCAAAAAACTTAAACGCTCACAACCCGCCGTGGCATCAATGATGTGATCAATACGGGGGAGGGTAAAAGGATCTGCTGGACAAACCTTATTAAGATCTGTGTAATCCACACACATGCGCCAGGTGCCGTTTTTCTTAAGGACTAGCACCGGATTAGCAAGCCACTCAGGGTGAAAAACTTCAACAATAAAACCAGTTGCTAAGAGCCTGGCTACCTCTTCTCCAATCGCCTTGCGTCTTTCTTCGTTGAACCGGAGGAGGAACTGTTTTACCGGTTTGTATTTAGGATCCACATTAAGGGTGTGCTCAGCGAGTTGCCTCGATACACCTGGCATGTCAGAGGGCTTCCATGCAAAAATGTCCCGATTCTCACGGATGAACTCGATGAGCGCGCTTTCCTATTTCGGATCCAAGTTGGCACTGATGCTGAACTGCTTGGACGAATCGCCAGGTACGAAGTCAACAAGCTTAGTTTCTGCTGCCGATTTGAACTTCAGGGCCAGATCATGCTCCGTAGTTGGCTTCTTCAACGGAGTCATGTCCGCCGGATCAACATTGTCTTTATAGTACTTCAACTCCTCGGTGGCACAAACCGACTCTGCATAAGCCGCATCTCCTTCCTCGCATTCCAAAGCGATTTTGCGGCTTCCGTGAACCGTTATTGTCCCCTTGTGACCCGGCATCTTGAGCTGCAAATACACATAACAGGGTCGAGCCATAAACTTGGCGTATGCCGGTCGCCCAAACAGGGCATGATATGGACTTTGGATTTTCACCACTTCAAACGTCAATGTCTCCGACCTGGAATCATGATCATCCCCAAAGGCCACTTCGAGAGCTATCTTATCAACGGGATAGGCTGATCTTCCAGGCACTACACCGTGGAATACTGTATTAGACGGTTTGAGATTCTTATCTGTTGGTCCCATACGACGGAAGGTCTCATAGTACATGATGTTAATGCTGCTTCCTCCATCCATGAGCACCTTGGTGAACTTATAACCTCCCACCTAAGGCACCACCACCAGAGCCAACTGACCCGGATTATCGACCTGGGGTGGGTGATCCTCTCTGCTCCATATGATTGGCTGTTCAGACCAATGTAGATAACGGGGTGTGGCTGGTTCAACAGAATTGACTGCCCGTTGCTGAACCTTCCGGTCTCGCTTGTCCAAGCTAGTGGTAAAGACATGGTACTGCCCATTACTCAACTGCTTTGGGTGGCTCTGGTAACCTGACTGTTGCTGCTGTTGGTTGTAACCACCCTGGTTGTTCTGACTATTTTGATCATTATGTCCGCCCGGATTACCATTAAATCCTGAACCGGAACTTCCTCCACCGTACCCGGCCCGGACCCTGAGCCACCGCCAGATCCGTGATCATACCGGAAATTATTAGAATTGTTTATCTCCTGCATAATAAAGCAATCCTTCCAAAGGTGGTTTGCTGGCTCCTCCTTCGTCCCATGTCTTGGACAGGGCTGGCTTAGCAGATAGTTCAGGCGGTTTGGGTTAGGGTTGGGTGCCCCACTACGATTTTTCGGCCTACCCTTGCGCCGCTGGCCATTGTCCTGTGAGTTGGTATTAGCCACAAAATCCATGTTACCATCCGCTTTACGCTTCCCTCCTCCGCCATTGCCTACCCAGTGATGCTGCTGACCTTTGGAGCTGCTGTTCTTCTTCCCCTTCCCAGTCTTGTCATCATCAGATTCGGGATCCTTGGTACTATCAGAATCAGCATATTTTACCAAAGCGGCCATGAGGGTCCCCATGTCGGTGCAATGACGCTTCATCCGTCCCAATTTCAACTTCAGGGGCCCAAACCGGCAGTTGCCATCTAGGGTTAATACTGCGGTGTCAGCGTTGATGCGGTCTGAGGAGTGCAACACTTGTGAAACCTGGCGCACCCAATGAGTCGTTGATTCTCCTTCCTCCTAGATGCATGCAGCTAAGTCCACTATCGACATAGGCTGTTTACAGGTATCCTTGAAATTGTTGATAAACCGGGCTCGTAATTGGGCCCATGAACTGATAGAATTGGCTGGCAAGCTTTTTAACCAAGTACGGGCCGTTCCTTCAAGCATCATGGTGAAGTATTTTGCACAAGCCGTGTCATCCACATCAAGCATCTCCATGGCCATCTCATAGCTCTCTACCCATGTCTCTGGAGGTTGATCCGCCGTATAATTTGGTACCTTGCGTGGGCCTTTGAAATCCTTGGGCAGGCGCACGTTGCGTAAAGCGGGGATAAGGCAAGGCACCCCCAAAGAACTAGAAGTAACACCAGGTTCAATCGAGATGGTTGGACGAACCGGTGTGAGCTGCCGAGCCTGATGCTGTGCGGCTAACCCAGCCTCCCTGCGTGCTCGGGCCCGGTTCACCACTTCCTGAGCGTCATCAGCACCACCCGTTGGGTTGTTGCCATGGGGTGCTCCACGTCGTTCATTACTCGACACTGCTAGTTCATCCATATGTGTGCTATAGCTCCGGCTTGGACGGGGGGTCGAGTGGATCCGGTCGCGGCTGTACGAGTACGCTTCCTGTTGGGCCAAAGCTGTCCTCAGAAGTTCCTTGACCCGTCGCGTCTCTACTGCCTGCGGCGAGTCACCTTCAATTGGAATGGCCTCCAGTCGTGCAGCAGCGGCAACAAGGTTGTCCATTGGGTTGGAGTAGTGACCCGGAGGTGTTAAAGCATCCTGAGGTATAACAGTATTTTGATGAGGCGGGTCCATCTGACGGGGCTGAATCGGTGCACCGGTCCCAGGGGCTTCTGCCCGGTTCCCCTCCAGCGGATTGTTGGCTCTTGGTCCTGGAGTGTTGAAAAGGTCTCTGGCCTCGAAAACCGGAGGTAAGCGGGATCGGTGCTTCCTCCTCATGACTTCATGCGACGCGCTCTGGTCCAACATAAGCATGTAAGCCTGTGCGTCTAAAGCGGCCCGCTCTGCGGCCATCCGGGTATCCTCAGCTGCCAAATCCGTCTTGGCCTGGGTGATTTGTTCCTTTACCCTTGCAATCTCCGTGTTGTGAACGTCCTGATCTGGCGGATTAACTTCCGCCATAAGCACAGCCAACGCATCAAATAGTTCTGATAGAACCTGAGCCGGCAGGCGCACAGGGCCTCCTGCCCCGGCAGCCGTCGCCGCTACTGAACCGGAGATCATTGCCGCGGCTGTCGAAGAATGAAGCACTGCTTATGTTCCGGTCATGAATATTCCAACCCGGTTGGGCAGATCAGAGGGGTCCGGAATACTGTCGCCATCGGAATAGCTCTCAATCCGGCCATCTTGTAGCTGATAAAGAGATTCGGTTTCTCCGATCAAAGATTCGTCACCGGAACAAACGGCAGTCGCTCCGCGAAGGTCCGATCCGTCCTCATAACTTCCTCCATGGATCACTCCCACGAAGGCACGCTTCATGGCCGGTTTAACCCGGGCGATCCTGCACGCTGAGCCGTCTCGATGAGGTCGGTGCAGATGTCCGGCTCAGGGCCCGGTTCACCGATCTTGCCAATGAAAACGTGAATACTACCAAAGGGGACCCGGTACCCGTACTCAATTGAGCCGGCCTCGAGGCCCTAGCCTGCGTCGTCGATGTAGAGCTTGCCGCGACGACTCTTAGTCATCCGGCCTACAGCGTAGCCCTTGAGTCCTTCAAAGTTGCCCTCCAAGAACCGGAAACCATCATGCGATCGCCCCACAGTGGGCGCCAACTGTCGTGGTTTTGTCACGGCAGATGTCCTAGAAAAAGGACTTACTCGTGGAGCCATCGCGACGGGTTAGCTTGAAGGGGTTAAAGCGGACACAAGGACGCAAGAGAGTTTATACTAGTTCGGCCCCTTCAATGAAGGTAAAATCCTACGTCTAGTTGTGATGGAATTGATGGGTGTTTCGATGACTAGGGAGCAAACAAGCTTCGCCTATGTCTCGAGTTGTTGTCTGTCGTCCCTAAACCGCCGCCGGGTCGTCCCCTTATATACATGGGGTGCGCCCGTCGGTTTACAGAGTCCCAACACCGGCTCATAGATGTGTCCGGTTTGGTTTCTACTTATTCCTAACTTACAATACAAGTTACATATTAACGCCGTTTTACGGCTACAGGCTCTCAACCGATTATGGGTCTTGAGCCCTCATCTACCTTCATGGGCTTTAACATGCTTAACTACTGATGAAGTTAATCCGGCCCAGATAGGCCGGTTTACGCCCAGTAGTAATATCCCCAACATTACATCTTTGTACACTCGTCCGCTACGAGACGGGCACCCTTCTGGACACCCTCATAGTACATCTCGGGGTGGCGATGCTCCTTGCCCGCCGGCGGCCCTTCCTTAATCAGCTTCACGGCATCCAGCTTGGCCCATTGCACCTTCACATGGGCGAAAGCCCGGCGTGCACCTTCGATGCAGACAGACCGCTTGATGACTTCCAGCCATGGGCAGGCATCCACAAGCCGCCTCACCAGGCCGAAGTAGCTGTTGGGAAGGGCGTCGCCAGGCCACATCCGGACTATAAAGCCCTTCATGGCCTGTTCGGCCGCCTTGTGTAGCTCGACCAGCTGCTTTAGCTGGTCGCTCATAGGCACCGAGTGTTCGGTCCTAGTATATTGGGCCCAGAACAACTTCTCCGTTGAGCTTCCCTCCTCGTCCTGGTAAAACGTTGCGGCATCCGACACGCTGCGGGGCAAATCTGCGGATGCTCCTGGTGAGCTCCGGATTCAGGTAAGTAACAAGTAATTTACTTTGACATGCTTGCTCTGCATAAAGAATGCCTTACCCGCCGCTATTTTCTTCATCGCCTCAATCTCCTGCAGGGCTTTTTGGGCTTCAACCTTGGCATTTTTCGTGCTTTCGAGGGCCCCGGCAAGCTCAGACTCTCGCGTCTTTGAGTCACGCTCCAATGCCTCATGCTTCGACATGAGAGCTTGGAACTCTTGCTGCACCTCGCCCACCCGTGCCTCCTGCCTTTCCCACTTGGTGCGCTCCTTGGCCACTTTGTCTTCGGCCTCGGATAGCGCTTGCTTTAGGGTCTCCACCTCGGTCATGGCCCCTGGCGAATTGACGATGATCCTGTCATTTTGCAATCGCGTCTTCTTTTATATATACATATCTATAGACAGGGTATTACTTACCCTTGTTCTCCTCGAGCTGCCTCTTGGCAAGGCCGAGCTCTTTCTTGGACCCCTCGAGGTCCTGCTTCAATGCGGCAACCTCCGCAGTCTGTGCGGCAGAGGCCAGCAGCGAAGCCTGCATACGCATATAGACATACTTATGTTAGACTCCTGCGATATTGTTTGATCCTCTATTCGGCTTTTCTTTGTGAACATCGAACAGAGCATCAGGGGCTACTGTCTATGCAGTAATATTTTTCCTATATTTTAAATACTTACCTCAAAGCCTGCTAGAAGGCTGGCACAGGCTTCAGTCAGTCCGCTCTTAGCGGACTGAACCTTCTCGATCACCGCACTCATAATAGTGTGGTGCTCTTCGTCAATGGAAGCGCTGCGAAGCACTCCCAGTAGATTGTCCGGTGCCTCTGGATGGGCAGAGGTCATCGGCATAGGCATCTTGCCCCTCTTGGAAGGAGGCCGCCTGCCCGAGTCCGGAACCACTGGAGGTTCTGGCGCGGTGTTCGGCTGAGGGCCGAACTCGGAGCCCTCAGGGGCCTTGTTCCCTCTGCTCCCAGAGTCCGGAAGGTCGCCTTGAGGCGCCTCCGGGACTGTCTCCCCTCGACCCGGTGCCTCTTGAGACAACACCTCGGCGTTGTCCGTAGGGCAAGGTCGGAAGTGGATCGCTATCCATATCCGACGAGTCCAGGGAGCCGTCCGACCAGGACACGTCGATATGGGCTCGGGATGGTCTACATAATCATGATTCGACGTTGGGAGAAGCAGTGCGACAAAGGAATGCTATGAGTTACTCTGGTATCCGAATACTTATGACTTCACCAGGGGCTTGGCCCTGGGCAGCCACTCGTCTTCGCCTTCGGTGGCGGTGGTGGAACTGTCCGGAAGGAGAGTCCTTCCCTTCTTGGACCCTTCGCCCCCCCAGTTGGGGCGGCCTTCCTTTTCTTGTCTCCCCTGACTGGAGGGGGAGCGTCTTCATCTTCCTCCTCGTCTTCGTGGGAGGAGTGCGCCGAGGAGTCCTCGGACGATGAGTCCGATATCACCTGGCACCGGGAACTCTTTCGGGTTCCTTGGCCTTCTTGGTCTTCTCCGGCACCTTGTAAGGAGCTGGAGTCAGCATCTCCGTCAGGAGAGCGTCTGCTGGGCCTTCGGGCAAAGGAGCCGGACAGTCGATCTGTCCGGCCGTCTCCTGCCAGTCGTGTCAAAGGTACGGGAGCTTAGATCCCGCAAAGAGCCAAACTATGAAAAACAAGTATGCTGTAAGAGGTAAAACAGCTTACCGCGCTGGCTTGGCACTTCGCACAGAATCCGTGATCCTCGGTAGTGGGAGGGGGAACCTCGGCGCCCTTGAATAGCACCTTCCAGGCATCCTCGTGTGTTGTGTCGAAGAGCCTGTTCAGAGTTTGGTGCTGGGCCGAGTTGAATTCCCACAAGTTGAAAGCCCGTTGTTGACACGGGAGGATCCGGCGGATGAGCATGACCTGGACTACGTTGACGAGTTTGAGCTTCTTGCTCACCATGTTTTGGATACATGTTTGGAGTCCGGTCAGCTCTCCCGAACTACCCCAGGACAGGCCCTTCTCTTGCCAGGAGGTGACCCGCATGGGGATGCCAGATCGGAACTCGGGGGCCACTGCCCATGCAGGGTCACGCGGCTCGGTGATATAGAACCACCCCGATTGCCACCCCTTTATGGTCTCCACGAAGGAGGCCTCGAGCCATGTGATGTTGGGCATCTTGCCCACCATGGAGCCTCCGCACTCCGCCTGGCAGCCGCTCACTACCTTCGGCTTGACATTGAAGGTCTTCAGCCATAAGCCGAAGTGGGGCTTGATGCGGAGGAAGGCCTCGCATACGACGATAAACGCCAAGATGTTGAGGATGAAGTTCAGGGCCAGATCATGGAAATCCAGGCCGTAGTAGAACATGAGCCCCCGGACGAATGGGTGGAGAGGGAATCCTAGTCCGTGGAGGAAATGGGTAAGGAACACTACCCTCTCGTGGGGCCTGGGGGTGGGGATGAGCTACCCCTCATCTGGGAGCCGGTACGCGATGTTGTCGCGTAGGTATCCGGCTCTCCTCAGCTTCTTGATGTGTCCCTCCGTGACGGAGGAGACCACCCACCTGCCTCCCGCTCCGGACATGGTTGGAGAAGGTTGAGGTGGGAAATGCGGACTTGGGCGCTAGAGCTCGAGTGTGCGAAAATGGACGATCAAAGGAGGAAGAAGGCGTGGATGAAAAGGTGAATCCTTGTCCCTTTATATGGTCGGACGAAGCTATGCGTCCCCACTAGCCTGGTATAACTCGCTTATCCCCCAAGCGCCGTAATCGATGGCGCGGTTGGGTTACCCACGCCCGTATTGATGAGAATCCCGTAATAAGGGGAACACGATCTTTGCTTTGACAAGACGGGTCAAGAAACTGCCTCGCATTATGTGCAGGGCTAGTTAAAGGAAACGGTTCGAATAATTACCGAGCCATGTCATAATGTCATGTTGCCAAAACGAGTCAGCAGATTAGATTTGTGGAAATATTATTCTCTCTACGGTGGTATGTGGAACTTATTTTGCAGGGTCGGACACTATCCTTGTATTCAAATTCTTTCGTGATGTATTCGGAGGAGGAACCCGCCTTACAATGTCGAAGACAATACTGCGCGCCGGACTCATCGTCATTGAAGCCTGGTTCAGGGGCTACTGAGGGAGTCCTGGATTAGGGGGTCTCCGGACAGCCGGACTATATCCTTTTGCCGGACTGTTAGACTATGAAGATACAAGATTGAAGACTTCGTCTCGTGTCTGGATGGGACTCTACTTGGCGTGGAAGGCAAGCTAGGCAGTACGGATATAGATATCTCCTCCTTTGTAACTGACCTTGTGTAACCCTAGCCCCCTCCAGTGTCTATATAAACCGGAGGGTTTTAGTCCGTAGGATAACATACAATCATACCATAGGCTAGCTTCTAGGGTTTAGCCTCTCCGATCGCGTGGTAGATCAACTCTTGTAATACCCATATCATGAAGAATAAATCAAGCAGGATGTAGGGTTTTACCTCCATCAAGAGGGCCCGAACCTGGGTAAAACATCGTGTCCCCTGCCTCATGTTACCATCCGCCTAGACGCACAGTTCGGGACCCCCTACCCGAGATCCACCGGTTTTGACACCGACAATGACCATACCCTCGAAATCACTTCTATCTTTGCTTGCTAGTTGTTCGTTCTATTGCTATGTCGTGCTACCTACCACTTGTTATATCATGCTCCCATGTTGCCATGTCAAGCCTCTAACCCACCTTCCTAGCAAACCATTGTTTGGCTATGTTACCGCTGTTGCTCAGCCCCTCTTATAGCGTTCCTAGTTGCAGGTGAAGTAGAAGTTTGTTCCATGTTGGAACACGGATATATTGGGATATCATATTATCTCTTATTTTAATTAGTACATCTATATACTTGGTAAAGGGTGGAAGGCTCGGCCTTTTTCCTGGTGTTTTGTTCCACTCTTGCCGCCCTAGTTTCCGTCATACCGGTGTTATGTTCCTTGATTTTGCGTTCCTTACGCGGTTGGGTGTTATGTGAACCCCTTGACAGTTCGCTTTGAATACAACTCCTCCAGCAAGGCCCAACCTTGGTTTTAACATTTGCCACCTAAGCCTTTTCCCTTGGGTTTCGCGGACTCAAGGGTCATCTTTATTTTAAACCCCCGGGCCAGTGCTCCTCTGTGTTGGTCCAAACTAGAGCACCGTGCCGGACCGTCCCTTGGCAACTTGGGTTATGTTGGTATCTGTACGCTTAGCTTATCCGGTGTGCCCTGAGAACGAGATATGTACAGCTCCTATCGGGATTTGTCAGCACAGTCCGGTGGTCTTGCTGGTCTTGTTTTACCATTGTCAAAATGTCTTGTAACCGGGATTCCGAGAATGATCGGGTCTTTCCGGGAGAAGGAATATCCTTCGTTGACCGGGAGAGCTTGTGATGGGCTAAGGTGGGACACCCCTGCAAGGTTTAAACTTTCGAGAGCCATGCCCGCGGTTATGTGGCAGATGGGAATTTGTTAATGTTCGGTTCTAGAGAACTTGACACTTAACTTAATTAAAATGCATCAACCGCGTGTGTAACCGTGATGGTCTCTTTCCGGTGGAGTCTGGGAAGAGAACACAGTTCTTGCGTTATGGTTGTGCGCAAGTAGTTGCAGGATCACTTCTTGATCACTTCTAGCTTCTCGACCGCTGCGTTGCTTCTCTTTTCGCTCTTATTTGCATATGTTAGCCACCATATATGTTTAGTGCTCGCTGCAGCTCCACCCCATTACCCCTTTCCTACCCATAAGCTTAAATAGTCTTGATCTCGTGGGTGTGAGATTGCTGAGTCCTCGTGACTGACAGATACTTCCAAACAGTTGCAAGTGCAGATGATACCAGTGCAGGTGACGCAACCGACCTCAAGTGGGAGCTCGAAGAAGATCTTGATCGTTGTTTTGTTTCGTTTCCTATTGATCAGTAGTGGAGCCCAGTTGGGATGATCGGGGATCTAGCATTTGGGGTTGTCTTCCTTTTATTTTGGTTCCATAGTCGGACCTTTGATTGTATTCTGGATGATGTATGTTTATTTTGTTATTTGTGTGAAGTGGCGATTGTAAGCCAACTCTTTATACCTTTCTTATTCAGTACATGGGATTGTGTGAAGATTACCCCACTTGCGACTAAACCACCATGCGATTATGCCTCTAAGTCATGCCTCGACACGTGGGAGATATAGCTGCATCGTGGGTGTTACAGCCATTTACAGTAGGACCAGACTTATGGCCTCTTAGCGGCCCATGCTCTTCATGGTCTAGTACGAGCCCGCTGTTTGTTTCGGCCTGCTAAAGGCCCACAGTATAGTTGGGCCATATGTAGCCCGACCTTAGTAACGACCTATTAACGGCCCGTAAAATCAAATGGGTCCACCTGTTGCCCGCTTTGATGTCGGCCTGTTAACGACCAGAGAGGTAAGAGGGCCGACGATTAACTTCCGGCCTGGTAACGGCCCATTAACTTAATGTTCCCACTAAAGTTCGTACATGTCTTTAGGCCAAATTAGATAATTTGAGCCCATTACGACGAGAAATTATGCACAGGACCAAAACCGATCAAGCAAAGGTACGACATACAGGGAAAAACGTTGCACATCCAGCATATATTACAGGAAATTACATCCACTGGGTAATCAAATATTGATGCGAGTGCAAATAAATGAACAGAACCTAACGATCTACAACGTCACAATCTGCAACCTCAGCGCAGATGACGCCCATAAGCATGTGGGAAAGTTCTTGCTGCTTTGCTACACTGTCTTTGAAAATATTGATCAGTTGTTGTTGCGCACGAATCTGCAGCTCTGATTCCTCCACCATTTCCATCATTGCTTCAGCCATTAATTGGTTCACAAACATACATTTTTTCCGTTGCATTCAATACAGAGGAAGCTGAACAGATTCAGATGGCGATTTGGCAGGCTTGTATTATTCATAGTAGAGAGTGTCTCGACCACTGCATCATAACATAAATTAGGAGGGGAACCGAACAGATTAATCATGAGTTATTGCTATATTACCTGGCCTAGATTTATTGGAAAGAAACAATGGGGTTGCCTTGCTGTTTTCAGAGTTTGTCTTCTTATCTTCAGCAGCCTACACCAAATTAGCACACTAGCATTGGTATCATTGGGCAGATTAGATAATAGGAAAGCAACATTGACACAATGAACGTTTGGGCAACCAGACCACACCAGCCTACACCAAATTAACACAATATGACACATCTATCATCAGCCAGGTAAGGTAATACGAAAGCAACATTGACAAAATGAATAAATGGGCAACCAGAGCGGCACTACAATTCAGTAATGTGCATGATATGAGATAGTACACTCAGGCAACTCAGTATGCAAAACTACCAGGCAGTTTTCCTTACAAAAATCAACATTGTCGCCTTTAACATTTTGCTACAACTGAATTTAGATCAGATAAAGGTTGGATTCACACCGATTAACAAAATACATGCTGATGTAAAAATATAGTGATATACAGCAGGTACTTACATTAGCATTGGAGCATAGAGAATTCCTGCAAGATACTTTCCTCGAATATGATCCAGTACAGAAAGTCTTCTATCCTTTAAGCTTATTTTCTAAAAGAGAGATGGGTAAGAAACATGTAGAAAATATGATCAAAATTCTATAAAATTTCATGATGCGAGGACACGCGCACGCTTCTTAGAATGGAGTTGACATATTTTTGCTGGACTAGAGCGGACTAGTTCTTTGGCCACTGGAATCTGCTTATTATCAGTGGGAGTTGGGTTTCTCTGTGCTAGAGCAGTATCTATGAAAACTAGAGTTGGTTTATTATCTCCTGGCGTTTGGATCTTTTGCAAAGACCTGGTTTGTAACCCTTCAGATTCTAACATAGCCGTCTTCCCCTTGCATACCTCATATAGAAGAATGGTGCTTCAATTATAAAACATGCTACATCAAAGATGGAATAGGTACTGAAGAATAGAAAGGCATGACATATTGACATGTATTCCCTCCATCTGGAAATAAATGGATGGGTCTAGGCGTATTTCAGTTCTAGATACATCCAGTTTTATCCATTTCTGCGACATGTAATCCAGACAGAGGAAGTATGATGTAAGAGCTAGGGATACGACAGGACAACAGTGTAAAAAAACAATACTTGAATGTAAAACTGTATGCTAGCAGAATACATTACAGAAAAACACTAAGGCAACATATGCGTGTATGATTGGGAAACTAAGACGGCATTGCAACAGACCACTAGAACAACACTTCAATGTAAAAAACGAACATGGTACGGTAGAAAGATGAAGTACATACTGATGAATAACAATGGATAAGATATTGAGAAGCATGATGTCCAAACTAAGCAGATGGCATTGCGATAGAGTAGAATGATAGTACTTGAATTTGAGAACATGTTATCATTAATGGAATAGGTACTGAAAAACAGGAAAGCATGCCATATTTACATGCATGATCAGCAGGCGAAGCACAAGGCATTGCAACAGAGTAGATGCACTCCAGGACATTATATGAATGTTGTACCCATATCAAGGGCAAAGTTAGAGCAAGGACCTTATGGGGTTAATAGGATTCATCATCTTTCTGCAAGTCTTGTGAAGAATTGCCTTTACATGTTCCATCATATTGGGTATCATTGACGTCAAGTTTGTTGGCTCTTACATTGCTCCGTGAGGTTCTTGTGGATAAATCAGTGTGTGAAATTATATCTGACATGCATGGAAGACAACTAGTAGTTAGATTTATGTAATGAGTGCCTGTAGGAGACGGCATAAATAGTAGGACTGGGGTTAACTAGCAGCAACAGGTCTCAAAAACTAAAGGGAGAACACAGATGAAAGCTACAGAATATGTATCGTTTGTACTCAAGATTAACTAGATGGCACACAAAAGTATTGAGGAACAACATAGGTTATACTAGGAGTGGTATAATACTATAATCACCAGCCGTGGGATAGCATTGGCTGATGGATGATAACTATGGAACAACGTTACCTAAAGAACAAGTCTCTTAGCTGAACTATGGAACATCGTTAACTCCTGAACAAGACCCGTAAGAGATCAGCATGAATATACAGTGAAATGTGATAATCTATTTTCAATGCTTAGATGAATAACAAAGCCATAAATGTTGCACACAAGTAAGATGAGGGTACAACCTATCTGGCCGCCATCCATAGGATTGAGCATCATGTGCTGACTTGTCGATGGCCCTGCAATTCTTGTGGCTGTCCATGTCGGCCACACGCATTCGATGTAGGGAACTGTTGAGTGGGGACTATAGCTCCCTTCTGGTTCATGCTGCGGTGAGTTGGAAGACGGTGTGGCTGAAGATGCAGAAAACGCATAATGTTAAGAACGACACATCTCTCTGATCTAAAGAAACACCCTAAGAGATCAACAGCAAGGTACGATAGTGGTCACACGTTTGTTGACTGAAGACTAAATTGGGGTCACCCGATTTTATTTTATTTTATTTTGGTACTATCCGATCTATGCCGGATGGCTTGACGGCGGTCTTGTGCCTCCCGGCTGACACTGTTCGGAATCTTCCCCGAAGAGCCAGCGACCACTGGCAGAGCAGCCTGCCTCCGCAGTCCATGGCCCCGACCAAAACCCCGCTCCTCTCCCCACCACACTGCCATGGTTGCGCCGCACCCGGGACAATCCACAAAGACTCGCCGTCATCCAGATCCGGCGGTGGTAATACCTTCAACCCACACAAATCTAAGATAGCCATCTAAGCGCTGCTTCTGCGGCAAACTTGCGCCCCCGCACCCTTACGTTAGACACCAGCCAACCGGCAGCCTAGGAGCTCCGTCGGCTCGAGGGGTGCTGCTTCCCATTGGGAATCGATTGGCCCAGAATAAAAATTCAGACAACTGACACCTAAATAAAGTGAATTGAGATGAGGAAGCGACCTATCTGGCAGCCCGGTGAAGTAGGCAGCTCCAGCTGCCTTGTCGGTGAGGCCGGCGCGGTTGCGGTGGCTACCGGCGGCAGGGAAGTAGAGATGCTGTGATGGTCGACGGCTACGGGGAAGCAGTGTCGGGGCTCTGGACGGGTCCAAAGTTGGAGCCGCTCCGGCACGTGAACAACGGCGGGGGTGAATCATCTCCGGTACGGTTCACGCAGCTATCGTCGAGGCAGCTCCGGCAGCACGGAGTAAGAGGCACATGGCCCAGTGCACGACGGCAAATGGACATCTTCTCCGGGATTAGAGAGGAGGGTGGCTATGAATTTGGTGCGGTGGGGGCGCCATGGAGGAGGGGCTGAGGTTTTGTGGCTCGGGAGAAGGGAGCTTCCGGGGAGAAGGTGATTTGGCGCCCACGAGGTATGAATGGGGAATTGGGAGGGGGAACCATGTCTTACGGATGCATTTGTCTGAAATGTGTGTGTGGGGGGGGGGTTACAGTTCTACCCCTGCCTTTAGGATTATCGGCTTGGGTCTGTGTACTGAGGGTCGGGGATAGTAGAGTAACTTTGCTTCTCCCAAATAGTGGGCGCGAGCGATTTCGGGCAAGGAGGGTGTGTTTTGAAATATACTGGGGGCGAGCGATTTCGGGCGAGGAGGGCGTGTTTTGAAATATAGTGGGCGTGAGCGATTTTGGGCGAGGAGAGCGTGTTTTGAAATAGTGGGCGCGAGCTATTTCGGGCGAGGAGAGGGTGTTTTGCCGACCATGGTTTATGAATTATTCGGCACATGTCATTTCGGCCGAGGAGAAGGCGCACTTGGATGAAGTTACGAACATACCCTTGATGTACAACGGGCCAATTGATGTGTGTCCCACATAGGGCGGTAATTTCGCGTCTCCCATTTATTTGCTTGGGCGAATTCCACCGAGCAGAGGGTGTTTAACGGTTCTTTCAAATTTTGGGAGAACGAGCATCCACGTCTACCTTACCAAGTCGATTCGAATCAAATTTTGAAATATTAGATTGCCACTTCTTTTTTAGATGGAAAGATGATGCTCGGGAGTAATGTGTTTTTACATGCTCGTTGCTAGCGATTTACTATATGACAAATAGTTGACCCACTCAAAAACGGGAATCAAACCCAAAATGAAATATCTCGATTCAATGAAATAGCTCGTTCACCAGGTCAAAATAATGAACTAAATCCAAAATTAAACACCTCAATCGAGTAGCATGTTGTACAGTATTATAGTACTCCATGAACATGTTGAGAGTCAAATTAATGAACTTGTTTGATATACGCATATCTCCATTCAAGTGTGGATAGCAGACAACATGTTCTCCAATTTAAATATTTGAATGCAAGTTTATATCGAAACATGGTTTATATCAGTACTCTTTGATGCATAAAACGCGACCTCCCCCTCTCCCGGACTCCTGCTCTCTCTCTCTCTCTCTCCGACAATCTTGTCACACGCATCCAACACACAAACCTTGTTGGTCCCTCTCCGTCTCTCTCTCTCTGTGTGTGTGGGGGGGGGGGGTCTTTCTAGTTCGCATGCATATATACTCCATCTATAGGTCTCTCTCGCACACTATGTATGATTCTCTAGTCCAAGCTAAATATCTTGGGTGCACTCATCGTACGCACACAAATTCCTTGGCTCATTGCCCGTAACTCTCTCACGCACCACCCTGTCGTCTTGGAGCTCTTCCCTCTCTCTCTCTCAAACTCACCATCTACCAGGGTCACACATACACATGCATATCTCACTCACACTCGATAGACCCATCTAAAACTTTATCTCTCTCCATCTCACACGCACATACACACAATATCATGCCTAGCCAAGTATGATGGTCTCTCACTCAAATGTAGGCACACGCAGCCCCCCTATATGTATATGACTAGCTAATCTTAGTCTCCATCACAAACATGTGCATGGTCTATCTCAATTTCTCTCGGGGCATATTTCTATCTCGCACACACCTCCCTCGATCTCCCACCCATATAAATCCCCTCACGATCTCGAGGGGATCTCTCTATCACAAGCACACCCTCTCTCCCTCCCCATGCGTCCATGTTCTCCATGTGTCCCTCTCGACCTTTGTTCCTTGTTGGCCAGACCTCTATTGGACATGTGCTATAGGGGTGTCTCTCTCCATTGCAAATAATCACGCACTAGCTATCTTCGTGTATCTCCTCACCTCGCTTTTCTATCTCGGAGATGCATGCATAATATGTTTGCATAAGAAACGAAAAAACACACACTCCTCTAATTTATCGTTTGTTGTCCCTTTCTATTTCACACACATACTCTTTTTGCACACTCACTCATTCTCCTTCACACGCACTTGATCTCTCTCGACTTAGGCACTCTCTTTGGTCCATAGCATATAGATTTATCGAAAAGTCAAACATCACAAAGTTTGACCATGTACGTGGAGAAAAACATTTACATCTAGAACAGCAAACATATACCATTAGATTCATCATGAGATGTAGTTTCATATGATGTATCTTTGGTATTGTATATATAAATAACATTTGTGTAAACCTGATCAATGTTTCCAAAGTTTGACTTCTAATTTTTTTACATGCACTGCATTATCGAGCGGATGGAATATCTCTTCCCCCCCCCCCTCACCTATCTGACGCACCACTTAGCCTTATTGGGGCTCCTCTATCTGTGTCAAACTTTATATCTCCCTGGTTCACACATACACATGTCTCGCTCGCGCTACATATAGACCCATCCAACACTCTCCGCCCTTGTTCTCTCTCTATGTGACACGTGGCCCCCTAAGTACCATAATACCTCACTCCATCATAGGCACACGCACTCCCCCCTAAGTATGATTATCTCTCACTAGCCATCAGGAACACACATATTGTCTCCTTCCATCCATACGTCTATCTCGATATCTCTCGGGGTATCTTCTATCGTAAACACACCTTGTCGCTCGATATCCCACCCATGTAGTCCCATCACGATCTCCAGGGGATCTCTCTATCAGAAACATACACTCTCTCCTCCCCATGTCTGCATTTTCTCCCTACGTCTTTCTCGACCTCTCTCCCTTGCTTGTTAGACCCCTGTTGGCCACGTGCAAGGGGTCTTTCTCTCTCGGTTGCAAACAACCACACACTATCTCCTCACCTTGCTTCCGTTGTCGAAGTAGCATGTGTGATATGTTTGCATAAGACACACACGCCTTTTCTCTACTTTTATCATGTGTTGTCCATGTCTCTTTCACACACGCACACACACTTTTTTCACTCACTCTTTCTATTTCACACACACACTCTCTCACTCTCTCTCTCTAGTTAGGGACTCTCTCACGTCCATAAGCATATGGATGTTTTGAAAAGTCAAACCTTAGAAAAGTTTGACCAGGTATATGTGGAGAAAAACATTTACATCTGGAACGATCATTAGATTCATCACAACATGTACTTACTTCATACTATCATTTATCTTTGGTGTTGTAGATATAAGTAATTTATTTATAAACTTGGTCAAAGTTTCAAAAGTTTGACTTTAAAAAAAATGTTGGCACTACATTATCGAACAGGGGGAGTAGCTCTTTCTCTCTCTGCTATCTTTCATGGGCCTCCCCTCTCGCTAGAACTCTCTATACCGATGGATTATACGCTCACCGTATCAGCATATAGCTCTGTATGTTGTTTAGTTGACCGGTCAACCAGTCCACATGCTGCCTTGTCAGCTCGTGTTCTCTATCTTCGTGTGCTGGCCCATGTGGCAGTGGGTGAAAATAAGTAAACAGGAGGCCCATCTGACACGCGGTGAAGTAAACGAAGTTGAAACCACACGGGGTAGCACCCGCACGCTAGTAAATTGAGGGTGTATTGAGGACACACTTCTTCCGCGTGAAGGAAGCACTCACGCACAATTTACCACTGTGTGGTGGCATGCACAGAAGGACGCACTCGCGCACACCCAGCAGGCCAGCACACAACACAGAGCAGCACACGTGTACACTGGCGTCGCCGCCGGTTGAGATGGACGGCGAGGCAGCCAACAAGCGGAGGCGGCTCGAGCCAAAACCGCATCCGGCGAGCCTGGACTTCATCAGCAGCCTCCCCGATGACATGCTGCTCGTCATCATCGGCCTCCTCCCCACCAAATCTGCCGTGTGGACCACCCTGCTCTTCCGGCGGTGGCGCCCCCTCTGGCGCTACGTCCCCCTCAACCTCACCGTCGACAACTCCCTCTGCGACGGGGATTGCAAACGCATGGCCGCAGTCTCCAAGATCCTTTCATCACACCCTGGGCCAGCCAGACGCCTTGACATACGCATGTTCAGTACCAACTGGAAGGTCCAAGCCAAGTTCGACGAGTGGTTCTTATCCCCCGCCCTAGATCAGCTCGAGGAGCTCAGCTTCGAAGCTGGACGATGTCGCTCTCTGCCGCTGTCCGCGCTCCGCCTCACGCCAATGCTGCGCCGCGCCAGCTTCAGCTCCTGCTATCTTCCCTAGATTAATGCCGCGCCCGCCCTTCTTCTCCCTCAACTCAAGCAGCTCGACCTCTTCGACGTTGGCATCTCGAAGCAGGCTATGGAGCACCTACTCCGTAGCCGTACTGCGCTCGAGTACCTTCGTCTTGAGTAGATCCACGGGTTCATTAGCCTCCACATCACCTCGATGAATCTTCGATGGATTTTTATGTCGTGCTGGCCCCGCAACAAGACATCAATTGGGAAGAGATCACTCCAGCTGTTCCACGTTATGGTCACTGAGAATGTGCCTTTCCTTGAGAGATTGCTTGTATCTGATCTAGAAGGTCCAACAAAAATCAGGGTCATTGACGCGCCGAAATTGGAGCGTTGGTGTACGCATCTGCCAAAGTCTCCGAACTCTTTATTGGATCCGTAATCGTTCAGGTACAGCACTCATCTTCTTCTCCGTCTTCTTGAAATTCACATTTTTAAATTTCTTCTTGATGTATGTACGACCGTCTTCCAGAAAATGATTCCCACAAGCTTGACCCAGTCTATGCGCACAGTGAAGATCTTGGCAATAAAATCTATCGGCCCCAATCTAGATCAAGTTGTTGGATTCCTTACATGCTTTCCGTGCATGGAGAAGCTACTCATCGAGGTGAAACTTCTTTCCTATTAGTAAACAGTAATCACAACGTAGCTCAATTTTTTCGTAATTTTCCCAAATTATGATGACAAGTGTAGTGTTCAAAATTGCATCTACGCACTACACCGAAAGAAATGTTTTTAGTATTTTTTTTCTCACGTGATCACCTGCATCATTTTTTTGTTGTACTACTATAGTAGCCTAGGCTAGTCATAGTGGAAAGTAACTCACTAAAAATTATATTGTTGGATTCGTATTTGAACATAATTTCAAATGGTATAATTTTTGGTGACATGCATTGGCATTTTCTTAGGTAAATCTATGGTCAAAATTTTACACTAAATATGAGGTAGTACAAAAGTGGGATATAACGGCCCTCCACTATGTAGGCCAAAACACATGCCAAATTCACTTGTGATGCATCTGGCATCGATGCCCCTCCATTGCTCACCTGGTGCCCCAATCTGGATCACCTATTTTGCTCTGGTGCCAAATTAACTCACGCAATGAAAAAACACTTGCGTGGGAGAGAGAGAGAGAGGGCTGAGATAATAAAAAACACTTGATTGGGAGAGTGAGAGGCTGGTGTAGTTGGTTTGATTGATTTGTTTATACATGTGGGTCTGTGTGCACAACGGTGCCAACTCTCTTACATCGCGAGAGCGATGCCAAAATCTTTTGATTTGACATCGATGCGTATTATGTGGCATACTTTTGAGAAATATGGCATCGGCCACATAGTGGAAGGCAACAAATGCCCAAGATCTTCACGTGCTCCTAGGTAAATGAGAGGAAAGAGAAAGAGAGAGTGAAAAAATATCACTAGCCAGCCAACCCTATCGTACAAGCGAATGCTATTGGTACCTCTTGATGACACGACAATCTTATACAGCCAGCCGCTCTAATATGTTCTCTTCTTTTGCAGATAAAAAAGACCCGAAAGTGAAAAATGTGTTGCACTATAACAATCTCATCGAAAGCCTCGATCTCCATCTTACAGAAATTGATTTGATCGACTACCGAGGTAGCACATCTGAGATTAAATTGGCCAGGTTCTTTGTTCCTGAGGCAAGTGTGCTCAAGGTAATGAGGTTTTGCATTCTCTGGCGCAACAATGAATGGCGTGTTGATCACCGCAAGAGTTTAAGCCTAAATGACAAAGTCTCCACAGAAGCTAAATTTGTTTTTGAAACATCAAGTGGCCAGAGACTCAGAAATTTATTTTCCCATTAGTGACTTGTCAGGGCGGTGGATTTAGTTTGTACGATAATACTGCATCCACCTAAAGTAACGAAAGTTCTTACGTAAACTTCCTAGTAATTCCCTCTTCGTAGGTGCAACATTACTCCTAACATTTGTAATATCAAATTGAAACTTGTAATATTGCCGTGTCCTATTCCTGCGTTTTCAAAATCTTGCGAATCAAAGAGGTCCTGAGTTGGTGATGATGTTGTGCCTGCCATCTTTCACCAATAGCCGTCGGATCTAGATCTGACGCATACAAACCAAACTTATCCAGTTTTGCAAAAAGATGCCCGCACTTGTTCCCTATTTACAAACAACTCCTTGTCTCTCACAAGCAGCCTTATCTCCTCCCCACCACATCTAGAAGGCCATGGAAAAATCTGGCGCGATGGCCACTGCCAGCGCCGTCCACCCCCAATCTTGGTGTTCCGTGCAATGCACGGGCATCAATGCACGAGAAATTATGTTGAACACGGCTAGTTGTAAGCAGGCTAGCTCTACAGCCATGATGATAGTGACTGCAGAAGGTGAGGCTGACTATGGTATGCCGAACACGGCGCCTATACTCAGGTGTCATCTCCGGCGCAGGGTCTTGTCACTTCACTGTGAGGAGCAGCACGTAATAATTTGACCAATGGGTAGTACAGTGCTACTAGTACATTGGTAGTACTACTACTAGTACTAGCACCACCGTCTGGATTTAGTATTACTACCACATCCATCTGGATTTAGTATTTGACTAGCAATATCTAGTAATGCATGTCACAAAAAATGTACTACTCCCTCTGTAAATAAATACATTGTGTATTGTTTTATTCCTATCGGCGAGAGAACTTAATGTCTTTTTGCTAATTAATAGGATTACATGCAATGAACTAACCACTACATGTCATGTTTGGTAGTCTCAAGTCATTGAAAGCATGCATGGCCCACATCTCTCATTGGTTGACATGTCACGAAATAAGAAATGAGGAGGGAGTTAATGTACCATGCCTAAGTGTTTTGGGATTATACAACATTTTTGGTTACATGCATTAACATTTTATTAGTTAAATCAAAGGTCAAAACTTGGCACAAATTGCAAAGGGGACCAATAAACCAGTAAACATCAAAGTTCTCTCATTTGGCCCCAACTAGAGGTTCGGTGAGATGACTATACTGCAGCGGCACAGAGGGGACGCAGCTTCATTGACTTACTGCACCTGCCTTTGGTTGTATGACACATGGGCCCAATAGGTGGCTGGCCCGCCTGTCATATAGCCAAAGGCAGGTGCAGTAGAGGGCCGAGGAGTAGATGGCCAACACGCACGTGAATTCAACGCAGTCTGCACTTCTCATATAAAGGCTCCCCGCCAGTCCAATCTACGAAATCCTACGCACCTACGCACGCTAACCAAGGGCAAGAGTGATCACTCTAATCGCAAGATCGGTTGATTAGAAGCTAGACCCATCGAGGCGATGAGCGCGAGCATCAGCCGGCTATGCCAAATGGTCAACGACGCCGGCCTGCAGCCCAGCACCGAGGAACGTCTCCAGGTCGTGCTTGATGCCGCCAGGGTGAGAGGCCGCTTGGATGACAGCTTCGTCTCCTTGTTCAACAAGGTCCTCGTCGGCTTTCTCGACAAGTTCATCGTCATCAAGAAGCTCGCGGACGACCTTGACGTACGCCTCTAGCCCACGCGCCCAGGCTCTGTGATGCCCGCCACCCTCAACGGCCTCTATGGTGACAACCTCTTCGACGCACTTGTGGCCCTGCGACTGCCCACCGTCGCGTCGGAGAATGTCCACCTCGAGGTCACGCTCACCGCGCAGTGCCTGGTGCAGCAAGACACCGTCGACATAATCACCCACGTCTACGCGCAAATCATCCACAAGGACTACTACGTGCCAGAGGAGGACGATTGGTCGTTGGCCTTCTTGACCCGCATGGCAACCTTGGATGACATTGTTCAAAAGCACGTTGAGCTCGCCGCCAACGCCGCTGCTCCTCACACATCGGTTGGTGACCCGGCACACTAGGGCGTGAGGATGTCGTTGATGGATCTGTATGTATCTTTATCTTTCCGTCAAATCCATGTAGTAGTATATGGTACTACTAGTAGTTATCTTACCTTTCGCATCAACTTCATAATTTTTATACGTACTCCATTCATGAACCGCACCAGAACCTAACTTCTCATTACTCTAGGGAAAATCGTTATTTCTATCTATCGGTCGTGGCATGGAGCAGAACCAAATTGTACAAGTTACAAGTTCAAAAGGAAAATATTGCCGTGTTCGCGTCGCACCCCGCTGCCCACACGGTTAGTCCGGCACGCCGCTCAAGGGGGAATGCGTGCTGTGTTGCATTTTCACTTACAAGTGGGACTGTGGTTGAGCAAACCGACTATCGGCAACCCCCTACCCCGCCCAGCGATGGCTGAGAAAACAGGAGGGAGAAGAGATGGTTGTAGCATGGACTCCAAGAAAATTGGTGTTGGATGGGACTCGTGTGGGTGGTGTGTGCTGTACTGCTAGACGTGAATGCTAGTTATGGCCCATGCCACCCCACTATATTGAGCCTATATCGAGGTGCTGGTTACGTACAACAAATTTCCTAGAGTCCGTGCTCAGCCCTCCTCTACCTCTCTTCTCAGCCAACCAGCAGACGCGTGGAGCCCATCGTCTATTTGCTCACATGCGGTCCCACATGTCAGTGAAAATGCAAGAGGACCCACTGAACCTGCACATCTTTTCACCTCGACATGCTGGTGATGAAAAACAAATCCAATAAAGATCTTTGGTTGGTGCTTTTGGAGTTACTCAAGAGTAGTAAGATTCTATTTACAGCTTAACCCAAGAGGCACATCACGTGGCTTCAACTAGCACTCCATTTTCTTGCATGACACGACCTGGATGCTGGATGTCCCACGTGTCGGCGAAAGGAGGTATACCAGAGGAGTAGGAAAGACGGCAACCCTGTGCGTACATCATACTACGTAGAAGCCCACCTCACGTAGTCACGCTATCACCATATTTCTCGACCTTCGTGCGACACCTAACTATTGGTTGGCTCTATGTGATGTGGCAACTTCATACTACTACGGATGCTGGCTATACTACTACGGCACTAACACTCCAAGAAGTGAGTCGAAAACCATTTATAAATTGAGTTTATGACATGCATATGCAAATGTACCATTCATTACATACAACAAGTCATCAACACACAATGACAACGAGGATACATGTTGGATTATAGATTAGTTCCAACAAAACATTCTAGTAAATACTAAAGTTTTCATCACACAACAAATAACAAGCAATGAAATGAACTTCAGCTCAACCACTCCTCGAAGTTGGAAACGCTTGCTATGAACCATAAGAGTTTGTCTCAGAAGGGCCTGCTACTGTCAATCTCGAGACCAACGCAAGACTGATCATCCAGGCTGAAGTGGCCTATTTCATGACCCATATTGTGATAGCCACGGTAGGGAAGCATAGCAATGTCCAAGGTATAGATACATTTGCTTCCAATAAATGGTAGTAATGTTGTGTCAACAGCAGCTGGATCGCCTTTCACCATGATTGGATAGTTTTGTCCAAGGAAGAGCGAGTTTCCTCCAAGAGTATCAATACTAAACCAGGGAGAAGGTGTTGGCGCTAGCACAGTAGTATACATCCCGAATACCCTGCAACGGATGTTGGAATAGGTTCAGAGAGTGCGACCATGGGAGACAACACCTGCTTCCTTAGTCACATCAGTGGTGCCCTGTATACAGACAAGAAGAGGTGATCCATCGGAGTAAGTTGCCAGGCGCCACTGAGTATATGGGTCCTCATGCTCGTGATCATCATCGTCATCATCTCCCCCTTGGTTATAAATTTTCAAGTATAGGTGGTGGAATGTTCACAGGACCATGGAAACACAAGAAGGTTAATTAGTAAAGGGAAACTAGCTAACCCGCATGCATGTGGATGAAACAATTATAATTACGATGGAAGAGAGACGTACCGAAAGCATAAGGATTCCATGGAAAAACAGTGCCATGAGTGGTGGCAGCAAACACAAGACCCTCGTATTGAACTGTTTCACAATACTCAGCCTCGTATAGAAACTGATTTTTGAGCAATATCCATCAGTCGAACTACGAAGGAAGGCAACAAGCTTGTCGAAGATAGCAACAACTACATATTCCATTAAATCCCAAGAGCGGTCGGGAACTTGACAAATTGCTATCTTCTCTAGACGACAGTCACCATGACCGGAGTTGAAAGTATGGTCATAACTGGTGTGCTCAACCTCTGGGCAGTCTGAGATTTTTGGAAGTGGAACCCGGTGATGAGCGTGTAGACATTCACAAGTTCCCACTTGCAGTTGGACCCAATATAAACAACCCAATCTCCATTTGTGCCTGCCCAAGCCTTACCCTCAAGCGATGGCATCTTAACATCACACGTATCATTATCAAGCGGCACCAACTTGCACAAGGTGAGGCCTCCGTCGTCCGCGCGCCTGTGAGCAGGGTCATGGTGAAGAAGATAGGGGATATCAAACCACTCTTGGACCCTTGGGTTCGTTGTAATGATGTTATTAGTTGAGTCGAGAATGGTCTTGAACGAACCTGCCATGCTAGCCGAGGTGATGATGTCGCACCGATCAATGAGTTGCTCCACCACATCATCATTCAGATCGGGGCAAGAATAACGGGGTTGTTTCCGGTCTATTCCCTCCATGGAGAAGACGATCGAACAATGGCATGAGGAAGGGTTAAGGCAAATGGAGGAGGGAGGAAGAGCGTGCGACAACAGTTCCAAATCGAGAGGGAAAGGCGAAGAGTCGATGGACGGTTGCCATGGTACACAAAGAGGTGCCCCGGCCTACATAGACATCCGTTCGGAAATTGTACAAAATAACTAGCCATCGTCTCACTGACATGTGGGAACGAGACCACATGTCAACGAAGAGGCTCGTGGGGAGCAGACGGTTGCCACAGAGGTCACACACTGACGACAAGGCTGTCCTGTCAGACCTAGCCCCCGTGCGGGATGGCTTTCGTCCCCCACACGAGCGAAGCCACTTAGCACCCCCACACGGTTGGTCCGCTACACCGCTAGGCCAACTCCGGCGTGTGCAGCTTGGACGCGTGCTCTTTCAGCCCCCTTTCCCTCGACGCCCTGGACCTACCCAACCACGACTACGTGTTTTGCGCACCCGGCGGCTAGATTTGGAGCGGATCCAGTCGGGCTTAAACTCTCCTGGTTGTGGGATGCCGCGCCGTGCCATGGACTGGCCGGGCACCGGGCCGGAAGGCCCTGGCAAGGCCGCAAGGCCGCATGTAGGTACTGACTCCTGCTCTAGCCGCTCGGATCTGCACCATCGGTGGTCCACCGACAGATACATGAATGGCAGTCGGCGGGGCTTGGTGTTGGCCGAAAAGCTCGTCGGCACACCGTTGCCACTCATTACGTGCGACGACTACCCAAAGAAGATCTTGCGCCGCGTGTCTACAACGCCGGAACATCCCGGATGGGTGTTCATCAAGTGCTCAACCGATGGGGTATCTGCTACTTTAGCTTCGGTTGTGCTCTCGGATTAGACTTGTTGTGCTAACTTAAAATTTTATTGTGTAGAATGGATGCAAGTTTTGGTATTGGGAAGAAGAGTACATCGATATATTGATAGAGCGCAATTTAGTAGATGTTGTAGCACTTTTAGCTAGCATAGAGGCTAGAGATGAGACTAGTGCACTTGTTGATAGAATAGAGGCTAGACATGAGACTAGATGCGAGGAAGCAACGTCTACTTCTTTACACTCGAAGAAGAAAGAAGCACGCAAGATCGAGCCTCCGCAGATCAACAATGAATGCATCGAGAAGGCACTAATCCAACTTACAGGAGCAGTTATGGAAGTTGGATATCTTCTAAAATGTATTCTTGTGGTTCTTGTTTTCTTTGGTCTTGCTTTTCTAGTCAAATTTTGTTGATGTATTTCCATGTACCAAAAATCAATGACGAAAAAAATATATATGTTTGCAAAGAAAAATGTACACGGCCGGGATGCGTCCGCGCATTGGGCGCACGGCCAACGCATCCGAGAAACGGCCCGGACACGACCCCATTGCCGCTACTGAGATCACCAAGCATGAAGTCGTCAAGACACTCCTGAGATCACTTGACAGCTGGTTTGACACCCTAGCCCTGATGATTCAAGAACGCCCTGACTTCAAGACACTCGATCCGTCTGACATACTTGAAAGGCTCAACACACATGAGTTTCAGGTTTCTGAGAAAAGAGACATCTACGGTCCCAACTATGGGCGAACTCGTGCCTTGAAGGCAAAAGTTGTTTCCTCATCTGAAGAAGAATCTGATTGCAGTTCGGATGATCCTGAAGACATTGGAAATGAGCTTGCTATGCATGTGAAGAAGTTTCAGAAATTCACCAAGAAGAAAGGCTTTAGAAAGTCCTCACGATCCAGCTCAAGGAATGATGAAGCTTCTGCTCATGACTACAAGAAGAGAACATGTCACAAGTGCAAGAAACCTGGTCACTGCATCTCTGAGTGTCCGCGGTGGGACAATGAGAACAAGAAGAAGAAGAAGAAGAAGAAGAGCAAGGAATATGATTCTGACGACAAGAAGAAGAAGAAATACTCAAAGTCTTCTTCCAAGTCATCCTCAAAGTCTTCATCTCACAAGAAGAGCTCATCTGGCAAGGCTAGTGCGTTTGTTGGCAAGGAAATGGATTCAGAGGAGGAGTCCGCTTCTGAGGAGGCGAAGGTGGAGTCTGAGGAGGAGTCCGATTCTGGCGTTGCAAGTCTGGCTACAGCATACGTTGCCAAGTCCATCTTCAACACTGAAGACAATGACTTCATCACCGACGCCGATGCAAATGACAAGGACAACTCCCCTCCCACCTACTGCTTCATGGCACGCGGTGCCAAGGTAAACACACGCACTACTCACTATCAAACATCCAGTGAAGATGACTCTGATTGTGGTTCCAAACCCAGCTACAAAACACTTGCTAAAATTGCAACTGAACAACAGAAAGCTATGTAACATATTCAAAAACTGTTAGACAAAAGCGATGACCTGTTAGATGCTGAAATGATTCGATCTCAGTCCTTAATTGAAGACATAAAAAATCTTCATATTAAGTATGAGGAACTTGAAAGTCATCATGAAACGCTCTCAACAACTCATGAGAAGCTTTCCTATGATTATCTTCAAAGGAAGCAAGATCTTGAGAAATTGAGAGCGGCTCATGAAGATCTTCAAAAGGAAAACGAGTCACTTCGCGCCAAACAGATCAGTTCCGCTCAGGAAGGATTTGAACCACCGTGTCTTAAATGCATTGAGCGTGACAACGCTACTTCTGTTGCTGGATGTTGTACTGCTGCTACTATTCCAATATCTTCAACTGTTGATGTGGTAACTAACCCCTCTGCTGAGGATACCACTTCTATTGCTGATGAAAATACTAGGTTGAAGACATTGCTTGAAACAGGGATGTACAAAAGTCTCAAAGGGCATCAGACACTATGTGATGTCCTCAAAAGGCAGATCCTGAACCTAAACCCTAGGAAAGAGGGTGTTGGGTTCGAAAGGAAAATGAATGCTGATGGCTCTTACTGGAAACCTGAGCAGTACCCCAAAACCACATGGGTTGCTGCAAATGAACCGTCAGTGGATCCATCCACCCTGTCTGGCTTCACTTGTGCTAATCCCATTGTTATTGATGAATCGTTTGATGCAAACTATAAACTGTTTAAGAATCAGAATGGTGAAGTGTTTGCCAGGTATAATGGTACTAACTGCAGGAATGGGCCACCTATGAAGAAAGTCTGGGTGCCGAAAAAGTGGTTGGAGAATCTTGCTGTGAATGTCGTCATGACACCACAAGTGAAGAAGACAAACCCCAGACCACAGGCTTCATATGGTCCAAAGGCTTCATACAGACAAAGGACTCACCTGAGTCACACTAACACAAATGTTTTGCAGGGAAACCATACTCAGGCCTATGAATATGAGCGTGTTTCATCAAACCGCCATGTTCATACGACCAAGAACTACTCTGCTTATTCTTATGAGTACTATTATCCTCCTGCAGGACTATTTGTTAGGGCTCCAAAGCCAAAGTTCTCAGATGCTGCACTTAGACTCATTGCTTCAAAGCCACCCTTGAAGATGTGGGTGGCTAAGAAAGCTTAAGTCTCTTTTGCAGGGAAGGGTCTCCATCCGAAAATCAAATTCGTCTGAAGCTATTGCTGGGGACCTTAAACATCTTGTAGGGCGCAAGATCAAATGCCCAAATGGTCTTATTATGTATTTTGTTCCCGAGTCGCTTGCTACTTGCCCTATCAGTCCTAACCTCGATCTAAGCTTTCATAATCCACTTGCTCGTCAAATGTTTATGCTTCACAATTCTCTTCATGAAGCCTATCCCCCTAACTGCACTGTAGGGTATGACACCAGCTGCTTCAGAATGGATTATTGATAGTGGGTGTACTAATCACATGACTGGCAAGCGAAGTCTTCTCATGGACTCAACTTTACGTCCATCTGACAAGAGTCACATCACATTTGTTGATACTAGTAAAAGCAAGGTATTGGGTCTAGGTAGAGTTGCAATCTCAAGGGATCAACACATGGATAAAGTGATGCTTGTTGAATCCCTTGGTTTCAACTTAATGTCTGTCTCAATGCTTTGCGATTTAAATATGATTGTGATATTTGGAAAGTATCGTTGCCTTGTTCTAATGGAATATGACAAGTCTCTAGTCTTTGAAGGGTATCGGAAAGATGATTTGTACGTGGTAGATTTCTCAGCAGGACCATAGCTTGCCGTATGTCTTCTAGCAAAAGCTTCAGAATGCTGGCTCTGGCATCAGAGACTAGGGCATGCTGGCATGTGGAACTTGCAAACTCTTGCAAAGAAGAAGTATGTCATAGCCATCGAGGGCGTCAAGTTCAAGAAGGATCACCTATGCGGTGCCTGTGAAGCTAGAAAGATGACGAGGGCCAAGCATCCCTCGAAGACAATCATGACAACGACTCAACCCTTCGAACTGCTACACATGGACCTCTTCGGTCCCACTCACTACTCAACTATTACTACTACTGCTGGTCTCTATGGCTTCGTCATTGTTGATGATTATTCAAGATATACCTGGGTGCATATAATCCTCTACAAGACTGAAGTGCGGGATGTCTTGAGACGCTTCGCAAATTGAGCCATGAACAACTATGGCATCAAGATCAAGCACATCATAAGTGACAATGGCACTGAATTCAAGAACACCGGCCTCGACACTTATCTTGATACTTTGGGCATCACTCATGAATTCTCAGCTCAGTACACGCCGCAGAAGAATGGCGTCGTGGAACGCAAGAACAGAACACTTATTGAGATGGCCCGGACGATGCTCGATGAATACAAGACTCCAAGGAAGTTCTGGCCCGAAGCCATTGATACTGCATGCCATATCATCAACCGTGTTTATCTTCACAAGCTTCTGAACAAAACATCCTATGATCTCCTCACGGGTAAGAAGCCAAATGTCAGTTACTTCAGAGTATTCGGTGCTAGGTGCTGGATCAAGGATCCACATCACACCTCAAAATTTGCACCGAAAGCACATGAAGGTTTTATGCTTGGATACGGAAAGGATTCGCACTCCTACAGAGTCTTCAACCTCTTTCACTATAAAGTGGTTGAAACTGTGGATGTGCGGTTCGATGAGACTAACAGCTCGCAAAGAGAGCACCTGCCAAATGTGCTACATGAAGTTCCATCCAGTGAAACCATCAAGCTTATGGGAACTAGAGAAATCATACCATATGAAGCTCAGCCTGAAGAGGAAATCATCATCTCTGCACCTGATCAACCTGAAGACAATGCTCGGCCTGAAGACAATCCTTCTAACGATGACAATGATCAGCAAGAGCAAAATCTTCGTCCTGTTCATCCTCGTGTTGCAAATGAAGTACAGATTGAGAGAATAATTGATAGCACCAATGCACCTGGTCCACTCACTCGTTCAAGGGCAACACAACTAGCAAATTTTTGTGGACACTTCGCATTTGTCTCAATATCTGAACCCAAGAAAGTTGATGAAGCCTTCATGGAACCTGAATGGATTCAAACTATGCAAGAAGAGGTTCAACAATTTGAGTTGAATAATGTATGGGAACTGGTCAAGCGTCCTGATCCTCGTAAGCACAATATCATAGGCACTAAATGGATATATCGCGACAAGCAAGATGAGCATGGTCAGGTTGTCAGAAACAAAGCTCGTCTCGTTGCTCAAGGATACACTCAAGTTGAAGGAATTGACTTCGATGAAACATTTGCTCATGTGGCTAGGCTTGAAGCTATACGCATACTGCTAGCCTATGCAAATCATCATAACATTTTTCTGTATCAAATGGATGTGAAGAGCGCTTTTCTCAATGGCAAGATTGAAGAAGAAGTGTATGTTGCACAACCGCCTGGCTTTGAAGATCCAAAACATCCTGACATGGTTTACAAGCTCAACAAGGCACTGTATGGCCTTAAACAAGCCCCTCGAGCTTAGTATGACACACTCAAAGACTTCTTGAAGAGCAAAGGCTTCAAACCTAGTTCCCTGGATCCCACTCTCTTCACGAAGACATATGATGGTGAACTATTTATGTGCCAAATATATGTGGATGACATTATCTTCGGCTGCACTAATCAGAAATACAGTGATGAGTTTGGATACATGATGCAAGAGCAATATCAGATGTCCATGATGGGAGAGTTGAAATTCTTCCTTGGTCTTCAAATTCGACAGCAACACAACGGCATCTTCATATCTCAAGAGAAATACCTCAAAGATTGCCTGAAGAAGTTTGGAATGCAAGACTACAAAGGTTACACGACGCCAATGCCAGCTAAACACCATCTGGGTCCCGACGACAATGGTAAAGAGTTCGATCAAAAGGTATATCGCTCCATGATTGGTTCTTTGCTTTATTTATGTGCATCTAGGCCAGATATCATGCTTAGTGTTTGCATGTGTGCCCGATTCCAAGCGGCACCAAAGGAATCACATCACTTAGCTGTGAAGCAAATTCTTCGATATTTGGCTCACACCCCACCACTAGGATTATGGTATCCAAAGGGCTTAGAGTTTGATCTAGTTGGATTCTCGGATGCTGATTATGCTGGTGACAAGGTGGATCGCAAGTCTACATCAGGCACATGTCACTTTCTGGGACGATCACTTGTATGTTGGTCTTCAAAGAAGCAGAATTGTGTATCTCTCTCCACTTCTGAATCTGAATACATTGCTGCTGGATCTTGCTGCGCTCAGCTTCTATGGATGAAGCAAACACTCAAGGACTATGGCATTCATCTGAAGCAAGTGCCACTCTACTGCGACAACGAGAGCGCCATCAAGATTGCTAACAACCCAATTCAGCACTCGAAGACAAAGCACATTGAAATTCGTCATCACTTTCTCAGAGATCATGTCATGATGGAAGATATTGATATCATACACGTCAACACTAAAGAGCAACTGGCAGATATCTTCACAAAGCCCTTGGATGAGAAGAGGTTTTGCAAGTTACGCTGTGAGATAAATATCTTGGAATCCTCAAATGTCTTGTGATCAGGCACACATCCTAATACTTATGCATGTTGATGACTTATATGTGCAACACACGAAGTAACGTATGTCTTCAATCAATGAAGACTTACATTCTGAGTGTGAATACATTAACGTGGAATTTGACTTCGGAGCGCCACGATAATTGTGCGCCGTGTCTGGGTCTAATACTTCCTATACGGTGGGTAACGCCGCCACCAAATTGTTCCCTTAGAAGTGTTTTCCACATGGAGTCACATTTGCAAAGTCTTCGCTTTCTGTTTGTCTTCAATGTTAACATGGCCTCATGTTTATCTTCAATTTGGTTTCTGTCCTCTACAGCATTCACTTATAGCTATGTCTTCACGTTGAATCTTTTGAACTAAGTGAATGTGATCGGACCCTAACCCCTCTATGCTTCTATCTTAAGTCTATCTATCCAAATCATATGCATTATATTGACACTGTCAAAATGTCTTCTCTGCGTCCTTGTCAGTAGAAGATACAGAGACAAACATTAATCTGTTTTCAATGCTAAATCCTTCAACCTGAAACCCGAAGAAGTGGGAACGACCACCCGACAATCCAGGCGTGCGTGGGAACGTGGAACAACCTCCAATGTGTTGCATGATCGCCACGTGTCCTTCAGATGTGAACCGCCAGGGGCACCTATGTAATAACACTATGCCGTCCCTGTCCCTATAAATACATGCCTCACCCCAGTCATTATCTCTTCTTCCACTCTCACACAAACCCTACCGCCACCACTAGCCCTCGATGACGCCGGGGACGAAGCGCTTAGCTGCCGCGACCTCACCGACGCCGTCCTCACGCCGGCCGCGGACATCGTCTTCTCCGTTGTCGCCGTAGGTGTCCTCCGTTGCCAAGTTAGGGCACAGAAGATAGAACTGCTCGGCCTCCTCTCCTCCGTCTAGCAGTTCCTCGTGTGGTAAATAAAACCTCCTTTTTACAGTCCTTTTGATCCGATAGATTCATCCTTTTCAACTACAAGTAGTTTCTGTTCACACAAGTTGGATCTATCTCATACTACATCTCATAACATGCCTAGTATGTTCACTTATGCTTCACAAAGTAGTTAGATTTCTCACTTGTACTTATTCATGGATTCGTACAAATCTGGAACCAACTCTCTACCTATGAGTGAATGTCTTTGCACTATGAGGTCAATGTCTTCTAAACTGATTTATCTTCAAAATCTTCTGAGAATGCATATGACCTCTTCCCCTTCCCTCACACCTTTAATGCTGTCACGGGTACATGTCCGTGGGAGAATCCCTTGGTTCTCATAGTCTGCATTCATTTGCAGAGTTCTTACAGCATCATATAAATTCTCCTGAAGCCAGTTCTTGTCTGACCAGTAGACGGAAGACTTTGACAGTGTTGAAGCCTTTCAGTCTAAACTTCATGGCAACAGAGAAATCTACAAGGAAGGGTGGCAGACAGCGTCGTGGCAACACCTCAAGAGATTTGCCTCCTGACCTCTATGAGCTATACAAGACAGATCCAGAGGAGGACTACAATCAGCGGAAAACCCGAATCCAATGCATTCGAAGATATTGGGCAGAAAAATGGTTCAAGTACAGGTTTGTGACCCAGGAATATGCTGAGAAAAATGCCATCAAGCGACCGTGGGGAGACATCTTGTACATAAATCTTCAACCCAGATCCAGAGCTGAAGCCATTGAACAAGGCTTCTATCCTTGCATGGTCCGTGGACCACAGCCTGCCGATGCAGACCCATCTTCATTACTATGGTGCCCTGACGACAATCTGTTCAAGCGCAACTTCCAGTTTCCAAGAACTCAGCCAAAGAAAACAAGAAGTCATGGGGATTAGACTTCAATCCGGGCCCCTCTGCTCCTCGTGCTGACGGCACACGCGAAGCTCAACCCAATCTGGTTGGACCCTTCTATAACTTAGAAGGTCTCATTACTCACATAAAGGTTCAAGGGGCAGTCATGGATCAACCTGCAGACAAAGCTGATTCTAACGAAGCGCCTGCTCCACCGAAGCCAAAGAAGCTGAAGAAACCTAAAGCTTCGAAGCCTGCCCCTGCACCAAAGGTTTCACGGGCGAAGCCTTTGGCCACTGCACCTCCTGAACACAGTGTGCAGTCTGAAGATCTGTCACGCATCTCCAAGCCCTCCAAAGTGAAGATGCCCATGCAACCCACCAGCCAAGCACTGACACCTGCTGCTGTTCTGTGCAACGAGAATGATGCCATTGATCTATCCAGCGACGACGATCTTGGCGATGACACTCTTGAGCAGTTGATCAAGAGCAAGCAAGAGGTAGAAATCTTCAATGACCTTCCTCTCTTTGACATGGAAATCTTAAACAAGTTCATTGATGAGTGGTTTGACAGCCCAAACATCAGCTTTGATGATCTTCAGCTTCCCATTGGCCTCAGCGTCGCCTTCCACGGAGCCATTAGTGTTGAGCTGGCTCTAGCTCAGAAAATTGTTGAGCTGAAGCATAAGATAGATTATGAAAAGGCTCAGTTCAAGAAGCATATGGCCAAGCTCACTGTTGAAGACATTCAGAACTTCCAGGTCATGATGCATGAGCTCAAGGAAGCATTCCGCATGAAACGCGAAGAAGCCAAAGGTTCTCGTGAGCGCATGAAGGATCTTGCTGCTAAATGTGTTCAGGGATACAATGAAGCTGAAAAGCGCAAGGCTTTGGGGCGACCAGGCATCGACCCCCGAATGGCGGCCAAGAAGAAGAAGAAGCCAGCTGTGGCAGAACCCGAAGCACCAAGGCAGGAAGTACATCCAATTGTCTTCCCAGCCAGTATGACAGGCTCGAAGCCTAAGGTCCCCATAGTGGCTTCAGAACCGAAGAAGACAAGGGCAACTGAAGCCGAAGCCAGGAAGCACAAGACCAAGGCCACCACTGATGATGCTCCCCCAACCAAGAAACGAAAAACCAAGAAGAGAGATCGGGCTGCTCCCACAGTGCCCCTTGATGTCGAGCCAATCTCAGTGGCTCGTCCTATGTCTGAACATCAAGAACGCTAAGTGATAGTTCATGAGCCTGCTTCCACAGAGGCTCCTGAAGCTGAAGACAATCCAGTTGTTGACCCCACCGCAGCTGAAGACATTGGTCCTCATGACAATGTTGAAGATGATGAAGTCCTTCCTCAGATCGAGCACCAGTTGGTATCATCGCCTGTGCTCACGCACAGCGAACTCATCAGCATTGGTCGTCCTCTGACGCCAACTGCTCAGGATGCATCATGGGCTGATCACCCACAACGACAAGACACCCCAAGTTCTCCCCAACCACAAGTCACCTCACCCGTGCAAGATGACGATGACTTTGAGGCCCAGCAAACTCCATCTCCGCAAGCGTCGCCAGCATTACGCAGGCTTCGCAAAGGACCAAGGCCCCAAGTCACTCCTACTGTGCACGTGTTAGAGTCTGAAGCCAAAACGGCTAAAGATATTCCGGCTGCATCAGACGATGAAGAAGAAGAAGAACCACGAGTTGAAGTAGAAAGAGTTGCTACACCCCTATCCACCAAGATGTTGTTCTCGAGGAGAACGTGTCCGACCCTCCAGCTCCTGAAGTGGAGGTTAACAATCCTGAGGCGGCCACCAATACCAACACTGAAGCCAATGACGTTGTCATGGCTGAAGCTAATGTGGCGCCTGAAGCTACTGTGGTGCCAGAAGTGCATGCACCTGAAGCCACTGCAGCGCCCGAAGCCAATACTGAAGCACCTGAAGCCAATGTGGCCCCTGAAGCCCATATCAACGACAATGTCAATGCTCCTGTACCCCCTCCAAGACCTCATACAATTGAGCTGGCATTTGATTATGGTTAGCCTGTTATGGTCCGATGGCCTATTCTGGTTCCTCCACCTGCTGCGGGTCCACAATTTGACTATCATGTCGAGCACAAACCTCCCGTCCAGAAGCCCAAGCCAAGACTTCCATGATTTCCAGGCACTGCAACTTCACCTGGGGTCTTCAATGTGAATGGCTTCGTGGCACATAACACCTTCTTCAACAGCGCCAAGAACCCTTACACCAAACCTCGCATTTCATCCGATCGGTTCTGGAGCTATCAGCAACGCAGCTACTATTCCTGCGTCTTATACAATCAAGGGCGCATATTTCCACATATGCGTCTCGACACTGAAGCTATAGCTAGCCTGCCCTGCCTTGAAGAAGCGTTGGATTGCTTCAGAGACGCTGGACTCCTGCAGTTTTTCATAGATAAGGAACACTGGAATGAAGAGCTTCTGCTACAGTTCTATGCAACTCTTCACATTCGAGGCTACAACAGGGATCCAAAGACTTGGGTCCTTGAGTGGATGACAAGCAATGTCCATCATGAAGCCAAAGCTCTTGATATCATTGAGCACACAGGCCTGCCCACTCTTGGTGAATACTATGAGCCAGGTTGTCAACAACACTAGAATGCTTTGGAGAGCATTTTTCAGAAGCCAGAACCCAACATGAGCCAAATGTTGAGCATTATGAAGCCTTTGCCTCACGACGCTAACTACCCGTCTGAATTCTTTGTTGAAGACCTAGAGTATCTGCCTCGCACCATTTATCATATCATCAGAAAAACTCTATGGCCCGTCAAAGGACATTCATCTGCAGCGAAGCTTGAAGGAGCAATGAAGACTTTGGTTTTCTACATCTTCAATGGCATTAGCTTCAATGCTCAAGACTTCTTCACTAGGCAGTTGCTTACATCTGGCTCCGACATTTTTGGTTTGAAGTTCTATGCTCCATGGGTAATGCGCCTTATCAAGCTTCACTCTGCCATTAACTATCAGCCATCTGCGCGCAATCATCTTGTCTTCTTGCTAGAGGTTGATCTGTCTGTTGAAGCTATTTACCCAGAGCCTGCTAAGGATCCCATTTATCTTCACAATACTGATCACCAAAGCTTCACCCAGCCCATTGAAGGAGTTCAGGCAGTCTCGCGTGTTTATCCCTTGGCTGGCAACACACGTGCCCCTCGCGCTCAAACTAACACCACTGGTAGCACCATTGCACAAAGGCCTCAAAGGCGATCTCATGTTCTCAATGACCGAGAGCTTCTCGTCGTGCTACACCAGAAACAGGACAAGCATCACAACTGGCTCAAGCGTCAGATGCAAAGCCTCTTGGTGGATGTCAACCGCATACGCAATCTTGCCACCAAGAATGCCTTTGTCACTCATGAAACCTGTCGGAGGTCGTGGAAGAGTTTGACTTTGCTTAGTGTTGAAGCTGATCTGCAGGACGATGGCTTCACCGAAAGATTCAAGTTTGACTCAACTCCTCCACGGAATGCTCACTTGTGTCGGACTCCCTCACTTGAAGACTCTGACTATTTGTCCTCAGCCACGATAGTGAATGCCAGAGTCATCGATGACCAAGATGATGAAACTTCACCTCCTCCAACTTCAGCGCGTGTCGACACTGCACCAAGTTCTTCTACACCACCGGACCTCAACGACGACCCTGCTGCCTCGCCTGCACCTCATGGGAACGAGTAGGCGCTCTATGTCTTCAAACCTTTTTGGTCCTTACTGATAAAAGGGGGGAAGCATATGAGTTGATAGTCTTCAAGCGGGTCCATATGGGTGGTTGCTTTACCTTTTGCTACTTTTGCCAAGTGCTTACAACTCTTGCTTTTTGATACATTTGGTTCTTTGAGTTGTAACACTTAAACTCGATGGTCGTCTGCTACTTATTTGCTATTCTATGATGCGATGATAAATTCCACATGTGCGATGATAACTTCCGCACTTAGGTCATTTTGCAGACGTCCATTTTTCATTATGCATGTCATTATGTTCGTTACATCAAATCATGCATGATGAATTGTCATCATAAGTTGAAGAGGATCTCCACAAGTACAACCTGCCATGTGCATTTGCATTCCAAAAGCAAATTACTTATATGCACATCTTCAGGGGGAGCCTTTGCCACTTATGAAGACAATACCCTATCCTTTACAATTTCACATATTTTATTCCTCGTTGAAAACTTCAACCAGTTTGTCATCAATCACCAAAAAGGGGGAGATTGTAAGTGCATCTAGTGCCACCCCTAGTTGGTTTTGGAGTATTGACGACAAACCTGGTTGAGGGACTAATGTGTATGTGAGAATTGCAGGATAACACAGGTAGAAGTCCCTCATTGATTCGGTTTTCCTACCAGAGATGACCCCTAAAAATGTATGAAGACATTGAAGTCAAAGGTGGTATGTGAAGACATTCACATTGAAGACTATGACAAGAGAAGACATTGCGTGAAGACTATGGAGCATGAAGACTTAGTTGTTTCGTCGTTCTTTTTCTTCTTTGTTGAGTCATAGGAACCACCGTACTGTTAAGTGGGGTCCAAGTGAACTAGTCAGAATGACTGAAGTGATGCTTAACCAAAATCCTATGTCTTCGAGCGAAGACAATGAGAGCAAATCTTATCCAGAGCTGGATAAGTCAGCTTTGCTTGTAGCCCAAGTAAAGTTGTCGTGTGTGTTTGAAATCTGACCGTTGGAACATGTGTCAGTTCCTTAGTGACCTAGGGTCATTTCGGACAAATCAGGTTGGGTTGCCTAGTGGATATAAATAGCCCACCCCCTACAACCATAAATGGTTGGCTACTTAGAGTTAGTATATGGCTTTTGTCGTTTGAGAGCAACCCACCTCGAAGCCTTTGAGAGAGAATTCTTTGCGAGGACAAAGCCCTAAACACCCAGAGCCAAAGAGTGTTAGGCATCACTTAAGTCTTCCTGTCTGTGTGATCTGAAGACTTATTACACTTGAGGACTGTGTATCCTCCAGCCGGTTAGGCGTCGCGTTCTGAGCATCTAAGAGTCATTGTGGATCACTGGTGAACGAAGTCTGTGAAGGTTTGGGAGTCTACCTTGAAGACTTACCAGAGTGATTGGGCGAGGACTGGGTGTCCTTAGCTCAAGGGGAATAAGGTGAAGACGCAGTCTTCTGAGTTGAATCTCAGCCTCCCTAACCAGACGTACAGGTGTCACAGCAACTGGAACTGGTCCAACAAATCATTGTCTTCAATGATCCACTGGTTCCATCCTTCCCATCAGTTTATTTGCATATTGGTCCTTGTGAAGTCATTGCCTATTTGCATTATCTATTTTGTCTTCACTGTGTGACTGCTATTCTGATTAGCTTCATACTATCTTCCATCCTGATCTATACTACCTAGCTGCTATTAGTCTTTGTGCTTTCATCTCTCTGAATACCTGACTATGGCTTGCTTAGTGTAGTCTACCTTCCGCTGCATGGTAATAGGTTTGTTTCTATTGTTTGTCTTCGAAACTTCCATGTTTTGAAGACTTACATAAAAATCGCCTATTCACCCCCCCTCTAGTCGATCACTAGCACTTTCACTCCTCCCTCTCAGTGGTACTTCTTCTTCATCGTCTGGGAGCACAACAACGTATCATGGAACTGCAATAAACAGAGAAAGCCATAAGGATAACTGACAAACCATCCAGTCGACTCAATGAATTCGAATCGGGCAGACTTACTGGCTTTGGAGGTGATGGCGTCATCAGCTTCCTCGTCGGCTAGAGTCTTATCAACATCCATATCAGTCGCAGCAGAGGTCGGGCTATACAGGTTCATCATCCACTAGGTCAGAACAAGAAAACCGGTCGGAACAGGAAATCGGTCGGAACAAGAAAATACGAGAAGAACATTTACCTAGAGGCAACAGGGACACCCATCTTGATTCTAGGCAAGGTCTTCCGAGCCTTCGAAGGATTAATTTTGGACTGCTTGGTGACCTTCTCAGTCAATTCTGGAGTCGAGGACCGAGCGCACTTGTGAGATGGGACATTCGACGCCACAGCTTTGCCACGCTTGCTCACGGGATCATGGCGCAGCTTGGATCGACATTCAGAACGAGGCGGTAAGTCGGCCACTTCCTCATCGTCCGACTCGTCACTCTCGTCTTCATCATCGTCAGATGGGGACTCCCACTCGACGCTCTCCTTGGCACTGTCCTCGCCCTCTTGGTATTGCTCTAGAGCTTGTTCACCATTGGGCATTGAATACATCTCCGTATAGATCTGCAAAACAAGAGACCGGTCATAAGTTAGTCGGATCAACAATCAATCGGAAAATACGTTCAAAAACTCAAATATGATGACCAGACCTTGTCTGGCAAGTTGCTGTCGCTGAAAGGGCCAACTCTCCTAGCACCCCTAGGGTTGTCCTTGTTCCCGGTGATACCCATCAACCACTCGGCCACTGTTTTGGCCTCCACCTCCTCCGGATGAACCCGAGCAGTGTCACCAGCCCCAGAGTACATCCACATGGAGTGGTCACGAGCTTGGAGAGGTTGGATCCGCCGACTGAGGAACACCTCAAGCAGGTCCATACCGGTGACACCTTGGTTGATCAGTTGGACTACTTTCTCGACTAGCATGCCTGTCTCCGCCTTCTCCGCAGCAGTCACTTTCAACGAAGATGGAGTTTGAACGTGGTCAAAAGAGAAAGGGGGAGCCCGGTCGACTGGCCTGGGGTCGCGATATCCTGGCAGTAGAACCAGGTCGAGCTGCCAGCCCCTGACCGACTCCGGAAGAGTCATCGTGGGAAAATAACTCCTCTTCCTCTTCTGAATGCCTAGACCCCCACACATCTATATAACGTGGGTCTTCTCGTCGTTCAAGTTTGCTTTCTTCACAGTTTAGGATCGGATGGTAAAGATGTGCTTGAACAGACCCCAGTGCGGTCGGCACCCCAGGAAATTCTCACACATGGAGACGAATGCAGCAAGATATGTGATGGTATTGGGAGTAAAATGGTGGAGTTGGGCACCAAAGAAATTCAGGAAACCTTGAAAGAAGGGGTGTGGTGGAAGCGAGAAGCCGCGGTCGACATGAGTGGCGAGCAGAACACACTCACCTGGTTGCGGCTGCGGCTCCGTTTCCCCCTCGGTAGACGCGCAGACTTATGGACGATCAGCCCTAACTCGGCCATATCATCCAAGTCCTCCTGCCGAAGCGAAGATCGGATCCAGTCTCCTTGGATCCAACCCGACGGTAGCCCCGAGCGCGATGAAGCCCCCGATTCATCTTCTTATTCTTCGCCGCCCCCGTCGCCTTCTTCACACGCTCTAGCGCCACCGTTTTGTCCTTCCCCATAGCGGCAGAGCAGCGGCGTCGAGAGTGGAGATGCGAGGGGAAGAAGAAGGGAAATGGACGCGCACAGTGCAAATGCCTCGGCCTCGCCGCTTTTAAAGGCCTGCTTCCGAGTGGCTGACGCGTGGGCCTGAGCGATCCTGTCAAATCCCCCCCAGCAGTCGCACACGGGATACGTGGCAAAAAAGGTGGCGTAGAAATTGAAACGTCCTATTTATCTACTCCACTTTCCGTGGAGCGCTCCGCCTGGCGCGCGTCCACCAAAAGTTTGAATCCCGTGAGATCCGGGATCCTCTACAACCGATCACGCCAAAGATTTCATGTCAGAGATGTCACTCGACGGATGTCATTGCATAAACCAGTCGGCAATTCCTGAATCGATCAAGGCGACTGAAACGAAGCTAAAGTTCTAACAACTGGCCTCCACCGGGAGATAAAGGCAAGACAAAGCAAGGTCAACTCCATCCTTCTTTTTCACTCAAACCTCGATCCATTCAGGAGCTAATGATGAGGACACAAACCTGGGGTAGGGTAATAGCCTGACCTATACGTCCTACCTAAGGTCCTTGTCCTAAGAACAAAGAAGTTCAAGAATCAGAAGAAGGGATCCAGCAAAGGTTTCTAGTAAAGTCCACTCGACCTACCATTCACTCGGAGACCTCTCTTTATCCAGGTCACTCGACCATGAAACCACTCGACATATAAGAATACCTAAAGCCGCTCTACGCAGCAACGGTCGGGTATTTACTCATATATTTAATGATCATTTGTAGCACTTCAATACAGGCGTTACCTGTAACGCCACCCCTTTATGCACATTGAATCCTATGTAATGGAGGGGAGCTGGGGGTCATGGCGCACTCTATATAAGCCACCCCCTCCTCTGGGACAAGGGTTCGCACCCCCTGTAACTCACACGCTCATAATCCAGTCGACCGCCTCCGGGCTTCGAGACGTAGGGCTATTACTTCCTCTGAGAAGGGCCTGAACTCGTAAAACCCGCGTGTACAACTCCTCCATAACTAGGATCTTGCCTCTACATTCCTACCCCCCGTTCTACTGTCAGACTTAGAACCACGACAGCTGCTACGGGCTTCTAGCAAGAACCCTTCTTACCTACGCATCAAAACCACAACGGTGTTTTGTCAAGTTTGCTGTTTTAACCTTCTTCAAGGACGGGCCGCAATCAAATTTGATTCAACTAAAGTAGAAGAAACAGACACCTGCTAGCTACCTTTATGCAAAACTAGTTGCATGTTTGTCGGTGGAACCGGTCTCATGTGCATGGACATGTAAGGTTGGTCTGGGCCGCTTCATCCCACAATACCGTCGAATCAAAATAAGACGTTTGTGGTAAGCAGTATGACTATCACTGCCCACAACTCTTTGTGTTCTACTCGTGCATATCATCTACGCATAAACCTGGCTCATGATGCCACTGTTGGAAAACGTAGCATGCAATTTCAAAAAAATTCCTACGATCATGCAAGATCTATCTAGGAGATGCATAGCAACGAGAGGGGGAGAGTGTGTCCACGTACCCTTGTAGACCGAAAGCGGAAGCGTTTGACAACGCGGTTGATGTAGTCGAACTTCTTCTAGCTCCAACCGATCAAGTACCGAACGTACGGCACCTCCGAGTTCTGCACACGTTCAGCTCGGTGACGTCCCTCGCCTTCTTGATCCAGCAAAGCATCGAGGTAGTAGATGGGTTCCGTTAGCACGACATCGTGGTGACGGTGATGGTGAAGTGATTCGCTCAGGGCTTCGCCTAAGCACCGCGAGAATATGACCAGGGGTGTAAACTATGGAGAGGAGCGCCGCACACGGCTAACAATTGATGTTATGTGTTCTACGCGCCCCCTCCTCATATATATAGGTGGGAGGGAGAGGGGAGAGGCCAAGGGGCGCCCCAAGTGGGGCCGAATCCCACTTGGGCTCCTGCCCTGGTTCGCCCCCCTTGTATAGGCGCCAGGGGAAGGAAGGGGGAGGTGGCGCCACCCCCCCCCCTTTCCTTTCTCCCTTGAGGAAGGGAAGGAAGGAGGGCCTTGCCCTCCCCCCTTTCCTTTCCCTAGGGCTGGGCGGCCTGGTGGAGGGGCGCACCAGCCCCTTGTGGGCTGGTCTGTCCCCCCTTGGCCCATTAAGCCCATATCTTTGCTGGGGGGGGTGCCCGGAACCCCTTCCGGTGACCCTATATGTACCCGATACCGCCCGGAACACTTCCGGTCTCCGAATACCATCGTCCTATATATCAATCTTCACCCCTCGACCATTTCGAGACTCCTCGTCATGTACATGATCTCATCCGGAACTCCAAACAACATTCAGTCACCAAATCACATAACTCATATAATACTATATCGTCATTGAACGCTAAGCGTGCGGACCCTACGAGTTTGAGAACTATGTAGACATGACCGACACAACTCTTCGGTCAATAACCAATAGCGGAACTTGGATGCTCATATTGGCTCCTACATAATCTACGAAGATCTTTATCGGTCAAACCGTAATGACAACATACACAATTCCCTTTGTCCATCGGTATGTTACTTGCCTGAGATTCGATCATCGGTATCTTCATGCCTAGTTCAATCTCTTTACCGGCAAGTCTCTTTACTCGTTCCGTAATACATCATCCTGCAACTAACTCATTAGTCACTTTGCTTGCAAGGCTTCTTATGATGTGTATTACCGAGAGGGCCCAGAGATACCTCTCCGATACTCAGAGTAACAAATCCTAATCACGATCTATGCTAACCCAACAAACACCTTCGGAGATACCTGTAGAGCATCTTTATAATCACCCACTTATGTTGTGATGTTTGATAGCACACAAGGCATTCCTCCGGTATCCGGGAGTTGCATAATCTCATAGTCAAAGGAATATGTATTTGACATGAAGAAAGCAATAACAATAAAATTGAATGATCATAATGCTAAGCTAACAGATGGGTCTTGTCTATCACATCATTCTCCTAATGATGTGATCCTGTTATCAAATGACAACTCATGTCTATGGTTAGGAAACCTTAACCATCTTTGATCACAGAACTAGTCTAGTAGAGGCTCACTAGGGACACGGTGTTTGTCTATGTATTCACACATGTATTAAGGTTTCCGATCAATACAATTCTAGCATGAATAATAAACCTTTATCATGAATAAGGAAATATAAAATAACAACTTTATTATTGCCTCTAGGGCATATTTCCTTCAAAAACTCCATCCCCTTTTAATAGTATTGGCTTTCCTATGCGATCTTTGATCACTTAACCAAGAATGTAGAGTCTTGAAGCTTCTGCCAATGCTTGTTCTTTGTATCTTGAGGGGTCAACAATCTTCATCCATCTACTAGCCTAGGTTGAACTATTCCTGAAATAAGCTTGATGAAAATGTT
Organism: Triticum urartu; assembly: GCF_003073215.2. Lineage (NCBI taxonomy): Eukaryota > Viridiplantae > Streptophyta > Magnoliopsida > Poales > Poaceae > Triticum > Triticum urartu. Next base: position 277,921,383 of record NC_053022.1, read on the forward strand.
AGTCCAACAACATGTATGTTGACATGAATTAGCAAAATCACCAAAGGAGCAAATGTGCTTTCAAAAAGTGTCATTGCAAAGCAGCCAAGACTTGCGTGTCTTGCTTGCAAGTTTTGTGAGGGTGATCTATCCCTACCTTGCTGGTTCATTGACTGACTCAAAGAGGAGGCACACACAAGTAAGAAAGAGAGTGACAGAGCATGTTTTACTGCCTCCTAAGCTTGATTAGGGTACTGAATGAAAACATGCATCTTCTGAGGGAACTTTGGTAAAAACAATCACTGTGCCCCTTTACTTTCTGCATATGTGGTTGATTGTGTGGTTGCCATCATGTTTATTACTTGATCTACCTTGTTCTTCATCATTTCCATCAGATCTATTGATTGCATATTGCTGACTTACTCTGGCATGCATCATACATTATATATCTGTTGTATAGGCTTTCTAGATCTCTGTTGCATATCTACTTTGTGACTTAGCCAACAAAGGTTGGACTTTTGGCTTTGGTACCTGCATCCGAACTTCGAGTGATCGAGTTTGGTAGGCCTATAGAACCAAGCATCCAAACTTTGGTAGCTTGATCCGAAGTGGTTGTTGTTGATATAGTATTTGCACTGTCTCTTGTTAGGACTGGCCTATTACTTGAAGAGAAAACTAACTTAGGTTTAGTTTTATAGTACCAACCCATTCACTCACCTCTGTGTTGATATCGGTCCTTTCAGCAAGGTCAAGACGGAGGCAACATCTTTGGAGGTAGCGGGCAGCGCGGCTGTGGCCGAAGCCGGCGAAAGGGACGACGACCGCAGATCTAGCACGAGCGCGACTAGATGGGCGGCGGCATGCAAAATTTACAGGTTATTTCTTTGATGAGTTGTTGTGGGTTTTCATTTATTTAGGAGTTGTTGTATGTGACACCACCAGCCACGACACTACAACTTTCAGTCCTTATAGGAGTAGATATTATTTTTCCTTAATCACTGATTCCAGTTGCTTAAGGTGATCAAATGCTGAACCCACAATAAACAAAAAGAAAATACATGGTGAACAAAAGTTTGCACTGAAGCACAAACAAATAGATAACTTCTAGACTATATGTAGTTGAACTTACGCGAAACTAAATTTGAAACCAATTAATACCAACAGCACAAGCAGCCATGAACAAAAATTCAGAATGAATCGAGATAAGAGAATTTCTTAAACACCCGACATAATAAAACTGTTCATTCATATACTTCACGTATTACAAATATTATAGACATGCATATACATAGTAGCTAGTAGAGCAGCGATTTGACGGTCATGTTCTTATGACAAGTCGTAACTCCCAACCATGTATACACTTTTATTTATTCAACCATCCATTTATTTATTCATTCACTGGAGCAACAAGCACGATATAATGCTCCAGGCCACAGTAGTACGTACTCTTAAGTGAGGCGCCGGCCGGCCGGGTGGGTCTCAGGCCTTAGTGGGCAACATGATCTTGGCAGGCGATGTGGCGTTGAGCATCCACGTGTGGAACGGGTGGAAGAGGACCTCCTCAGGGCAATGCAGTTTGGGCAGCTTGGGGCAGTCGATGATGGTCTCGCCGTTCTTGTCGACGCAGAGGTAGATCTGGTAGAGCTGCTTCTTGCCGAATGGCCTGTCCCTGCACTGCACCCCGGGCATCACTCCAAGCTTCTGGTTCACCGCCCACTTGATGTGCTCCGTGCTGTACAACCTGTAGTCTGGGTTAATGCCCTGCTCGGCGAGAGCGCCGAGGACGTCGGCGTTCTTGCGGAGGTTGAGGGCGGCCCTGAAGTAGTCCACCTCCTTGAGGCCCGAGCAGACGCCGTAGCTGCGCCACTCGCTCTTACAGGTGCTCGTCCCGTTGGTGCGCGGGCAATGGATGTTGCTCCAGTAATGGTTCAAGTTATTTTCAATTGGCTCCGGCTGCTCATGCATGGTTATAAGATTACTGCACTACTGCATGCATATGCATGAACGAGAAGATGTTGAACAATATATTCATGTTAGTTGACCTTGTTAATGTCGAATGGTTTGTCGCTATTGCATCTCACGATGGCTTTGTTCAGTGACAAGTCGAAGGTCGTGAAGCTCTAGATGAAGAAATCCTCCGCCGGGTATCCGTACTTGGGCATGCAACATCCATACTCACTGTCCACACAGTATGCTCCAGGCCACTGCAAAGCCAATTCATGAGCATGATCTAGGATACGAGTCAATGATAATATACAATATAACCTGAGTGAGATACCGGATTGAGATACGAGTCAATAATATAATCTCTCCGGTGTTTAACAAGAAAAATAGTGTTCTACACAAAAACTGCGCCCTTCTCTGCCCGCCGCCACCGGCCCAATCTCCGGTCGCCGCCTCCTCCGGCGCATGGATTGGAATCCCCTCGCCCCGGAATCCCCGCTGCCGAACCTCTTCCCTTCCACGACCACAACCCTCAAGCGATCCAGCTGAGCTGAGCACCAGATCTCGCTGCGAGCCCTCCATCAGCTCCCGCCGTCCAACCCACCTGCACCACCCGCATCGGTGCCCCAGACATCCTCCCGCACCGATGCGGCGGAGATCCTCCAGCCGCCGACAAGTCGGAGTCCCTGCCGCCACGGACGACGCAGAGCTCCTGAAGGACAGCGAGGTGACAAATCCAGGTCCTGTCCATGCCGAGCCTCTCCTAACGCGAGCTCAAGCGCCCGTCACCATCTCACCTGAGGCGTACGATTTTCTGCTGTCTTACACCTCTGTTCTGTCCATGCATCAATGTTTAGGTGTGGCAAAGATTTGGTACATGGTACTATGTAGGTTCTGTGGCCATTTGTATGACGTTCTGTGAGCATGCACATGGTATGAAGTGATTGGGTGAGTTGATTAGCATTAAAGATTCACAACCTTAATTGTGTCAAATCAGATTTTTAGGTGCTCTATGCATACATGCATTGTCTTTGCAGCAAGTCTGTATGTCGCCGGAACATGTAGCCTAAACCTAATGGCATTTGTAAGTAGAGAAATTCTTGTTCTGGATGTCTAAACCCATTCTTAACAAGCACACAACTGTAAGGCAACATCTACAGAACGTAAGGTGTATAATTCAGCCCTCGTCCCCAAACTATCTGTGAACCTCGTATACACACCCACCACACTCTCTTCCTCACCGACGGTCTCTGCCACACAAGGATCTTGTCAAAGTCAGTCGTACAGATTGGAGGTGGGTTGATCTACATCACTGCAGTATTTTATTTTGCCGTCCTCTGACCTGAAGAAGAACATGACACCCTGTGTATATGTGAAGTTACTCAATTAAGAGGAATGCTTGGAGACTGAATGTTGTAAGCTGAACTTAACTACAGCCAGGTTAGAGTTTTACTGATGGTTCATCCTGCCATCCTTATAGATACATAAATTAAGGTGTACATAGTTTATTTTGTAGCAGAGGACAAAGTAATTTAAACCGAGTAGTAAGATATAGTATTTTAGTATTCTCTTTAGTTCTTCTGAACTTATAGGAAAGAAAATACTTCTGTGGTGGAAGACTGGAAGTTGCTTATGTATTTGTTGAGATATGCAAGGGCATGCTTCCAGCATTTTGTGTGGATGCTACGGTGTTAGGCTGACCATGTATGTTCATCTAAATGACACATAATGCATGTTTTGTTGAAGCGCAGTGATAGTGTGTTTAAGAACAAGCATGCCAATGTGGATGATGTATTCTGATGAGTCCAAATTGAATTCAACAATACGATAAGTAATCTCTACATCCGTAGGTGGAGTTGGTATACACTATTCCACTACTGATTTATCTTTCTTAATACTACAAAGATTTTTTATTCCGTCGAGGTTTTGTTCTATCTTTTCGATCCTGTAAATAACTGTATACAAGCTTCTTCTGGTTTCAGTAGGTGAAGGACATCCTCTCCATTGCCTTAACAAGGAATAGCTTCCAGTGTGTGCATGGATAACGGAAGAACAGGGGGAACAAATGAGAAGGAAGAAGAAAACAACCAATGGATGGAGAAAGATCTATGACCAATAGTATACCATTTTCTATTGTACCATGTCTTATTAATCTTAAGATGGGCCTCTTAAAGTGCCAATCCTTGCTACCGTCTACATGAATTAGTTCTTTAGTACAATGCTCAAGGTTGGGTGTGTCTTTGTGAAACTGATGCTTATTGCATTCAGTTTAGAAATTGGTATATACTCCCTCCGTCCCAAAATTCTTGTCTTAGGTTTGTCTAGATACGAATGTATCTAACACTAAAATGTAACTAGATACATTCGTATTTAGACAAATTTAAAACAAGAATTTTGTGACAGAGAGAGTATATACTATTTTCTCATTTCTTTACTACTCCCTTCGTCTCATAACGTACATTATGAGATGGAGGGAGTAGAACAGTGGTATTCAATGGTTCAGTGGAGTGATGCATCTGTGGAGGCGATGTTGCTTGATTGATGTTGAACTACTAGAATATTTATGTCCCCACTGCAACGCATGGCGGCAATTACCTAGTGTTATAAAAGTAGCTAAAAAATTCATGAGTAGTACTAGCAAACAAATAGTTAATACAAAAATAATATAGTTACAGAAAGAATCCTTCACGAAAGGTAAACATGATATCTCATGCATATATATAGCTCTTGTGCCAAGTATTATGTACTCCCTTAAACAAGATATCTCATGCATATATATCATGCATATATATAGCTCTTGTGCCAAGTATTATGTACTCCCTCCGTTCCTAAATATAAGTTTTCTTAGATATTTCATTATGGACTACATACGAAGCAAAATGAATGAATCTACACCTTAAAATATGTCTATATACATCCGTATGTAGTTTGTAGTGCAATCTCTAAAAAGACTTACAGAACGGAGAAAGTATTTGTCTTTCTAGAGATTTCAACAAATGACTACATACGGAGCAAAATGAGTGAATCTACACTCTAAAATATGTCTATATACATCCGTATGTGATAGTTCATTTGAAATCTCTAAAAAGACAAATATTTAGGAATAGAGGGCGTATAATCCTATATACTCCCTCCGTCCCAAAATAAGTGTCTCAAACTTAGTACAACTTTGTACTAAAGTTAGTATAAAGTTGAGACACTTATTTTGGGATGAAGGGAGTATTAAGCAAGACAATATACTAAGTACTAGTAGTAAATAGCAATATAACTAATCCATATGCAGGAAATAAGCATCTGCATGCTATATCGTACCATTAGGATGAGGTAATAGAAATCAAAGCTGGTTGCATTGGCAGGTGCTGCCGCGGCTAGTAAGCCAAGGATTAGGCACAATGAAATTGTCCTCTGGGCCATATCTCCTCTACAAAGTATTGCAAGCAGAAATGACTCTTTTTGCTCGTTGGCTGTCCAAGTGATCAGCGTGGCTTGGTATTTATAGGCAGAAATAGAAGGGTGGGTCTGATGGGAAGGGGGCATGGGCCATGTTTGTCATGGAGGCAGAGCGACGCGAGGACCGAGATCAGGGTTGAGTTTCTCTTTCCCACCCTAGTTTCCGAAGGTTATAGGCTGGAACATGTTGAATTTTCTATGCTTTTAAACTAATATAACTCAACAAAGTAAGACATGTCATTAGCATAAAGTATCTATGCTCAATACGATCAGGGTATGGGGTTAAATCCATAACCGTAGCGGGCGCCGCTTGGGAATATTCCATTTTAGTAGCGGCCACTACTTCCGTTTCGGCTCCTTTTAGTTTTTGGCGCCATATTTTGGGTATGCCATGGGGGAATGTTTCCATGATGAGGGAATGCATAATTTTATGTGATGATCTATGTAAGTAGGCGATGGCATATAAAGAGGCTAAATTTTCTTGTCAAAGGAGATGGCTCGTGGCAGTGGAACTGATCTCACCTCCTTCTGTACTATAATTCAAAAACAAGAACAAGACATATTTACCGTCAGAAGGGATCGGCTGACGAGCTATCTTTGTTCTAGAACCTGGCCCTTTTCTTTTATTTTCTATCAGTAGGCTTTTTTTTTCTCTCTATTATGATCTTAGGATCAACACCATGTATTCCTTTTCCCATTGCTTCCTGCTATGAGTAATATGAAAAGCCAGCAGCATGCTGGATCTTAAAAAAAAGACATACTTACCATTATCTAAAAAGAAAAGGAAGTCCACGTAAAACCTGTAATGGATGTGACGAGCCCTCGAAACCTAAGGTCATTTTTTTTCAAAAAAATGTTGTTTCGTAGTCAGCTCATAATAAATATAGAAAAAAAAATGAAGAGTAGAACAAACTTATACCACATTTTGGGAGATTTCTTATTGTGGTCATCTCAGAACCTATTTGGATTGGGAAAAAGTATGGTTTTGGCCCTCCAACTTTTGCTAAAATTGCAAACTTGGTCTCACTACCACAAAAAGGTCATGTGCGATTTTGGGCTCAAAGACATATGTGACGGGCCCCATCACATATGCAGTCTCATATGTGATGGGTGGATTCTTAGTCCCGAGCCCACCACTCTTATGTGACGGGCACCTTTGCACGGCCCATCACATATGATGGTGATCCCCAATCATATGTGACGGGTCATATCAAAGCGCCCATCACATATAACAACTTATATGTGGCGGGCCGCTTTGCCTGGCCAGTCCAATAATTGAGGCGGAGGTAGAAGCTGGCCCCAAAATTTCTTTCCCAACAACCATAAATCGTCCAATAACTTCTTGTAGGAACATTCCCCTTATCTATTGCAAGGTAAATATCTCTCTCCCTCCTCTCCTCCTCCATTAATTTTAGCATTTATCCTCCTCTCCTCTTTTCTCTCTCTTCTCTCTACTCTAGATCTAGATCTTGTGTTTTTGTTCATAGTTGTATTAATCCTTGTGTGTAATTTGCAATTTGTTGTGTATGTGATGGTAGGTTGTTCTCCCTCCTTTGTGCACTCCTAATTTGTGGAGAGGGAACCTTATATACTGTTTTCCTCAATTAATGGAGGTATTTTTCATTAATCTCAGTTTGATTATTTAATATTTTCTCCAAGTATATATATGCATGAATTGATTGTTTAATGTTGTCATATGATGTTGTTTCGTCGTAGGCGCATCGATGGATGACTGAAGTTGGATGTACGGGCCTCAGGTGACTTTCACATTCATCGGCGGTTTGATGAAGTTCCTTAAGGCCGCCAAGGTTTTCCGAAAGAAGGTGGGACATAAGAATATCTGTTGTCCATCCATTGATTGCTAGAACGCGATTATATTTACGTCCTCTACTTTGCAGCAGCACCTCGTAGTCAGGGTTTCATACATGGGTATACAAGATGGACTTCCATGGCGAGGTGGCGGAGGTGGACATGAATGCTGGTGAAAGAAGACATGAACCGTCGTCGCTAACGGAGACCCTGTATGAAGCTGATCAAGAAGTTCATCATACATCTCCAATATTTTTATTATTTCATGCTATTATATTATCAATCTTGGATGCTTTATATGCATTTTTGTGCCATTTTATATCATTTTTGTGACTAACCTATTTACCCACTGCCTAGTGTCAGTTGTTCTTTTCCAGAAAATCAGTAGCAAATGTAGTCCAAACGTTACAAACCTTTTTGATGATTTTTTTCTAGACAAAAAAGACCCTAGAAGTTCCGGGAGGAGACCAGAGGACGAACGAGGAGACGACAAGGCAACAGGGCGCGCCCTGGGGGTGGGGGCAGTTGCCTTGAGGGACCCTCGAGGCTCCGCCTAACCTAATTCCACTTCTATAAATTCTCATTATTGGGAAACCAACACAGAGCCACCTGGTAACCTTTTTCCGCCGCCTCAAACTTCTGTTCTTCTGCGATCCCATTTGGAGGCCTTTTTCGGTACTCTGCTGTCGGGGGAATCGATCACGGAGGGTTTCTACATCATCCTTGCCGCCTTCCGATGATGCGTGAGTAGATTACCATAGACCTACGGGTCCATAGCTAGTAGCTAGATGGCTTCTCTATCTCTTTGATCCTCAATACAATGTTCTCCTTGATCTTCTTGGATTAATCTTCTTTTGAGGTATGTTTGTTGGGATCTGGTGAATTGTGGGGTTGTGATCAGATTATTCATTGAAAATAACTGAGTCTTTTCTGAACTTTATTAAGCAGTTGATGCAGGATCCTGCCGACAGAAGATATATAGTCGTCATAGATAAGTTGGTCTGAGACTCAAAGACTCAGCTCTATCCCGGTTGCGTGAACGATGAGTCAAACATTCTAGCTGTGACGCTTGAACTCATGAGGATCAAGGCCATATACAATTTCCCGAATGTAGGTTTCAATGAGGCGTTCGAGTTCCTTGCAGAAGTTGTCCCAACAGATAACAAGTTGCCTTAGAGCACTTACGAACCGAGGAAGGTCATTTGTTCTCTTGGATTAGAAGTACAGAGGTACAACTCTTGTCCTAACGACTGCATAATCTACAAGGACGAGCACAAATACCTGCACATATGCACGATATGCCATATATCCGGATATCGATACAAGAAGGGGGCGCGAAGAGTTGAAGTGGAGGAAGAAAAGAAGTGTGGTAGTCCGGCGAAGGTTGTATGGTACCTTCCTTTCTTTCCCCATGGGGAGCGTTTCTTCGCCAATGAAAAGATCACAAATCTATTGGTCTGGCATGATCCACCCCCCTCCATTTGAACAGTATGAGATTAGCCATGTTCTTTTGTTGTTCTTAGTCGTAATGACCCATTTGTTTGACAAGAAAAAAATGTTCTATGGGGGCTATATGGTATTCACTACAACTACTATCAAGCACATGATTTTGGTTGTTAGGCTGTAGTGGTTGGACCCTTTTGTCAAGTAGTTCCTCTCCAACTACTCCAACGACTACTCAAAATAGATCCTCTCCAACTACTCCAAATAGATTGATTTTGGACAATCCTAGATTTACTAGTATTCTCGGGATGGAGAGAACTAATATATGGCAAAATTCAATAGGATTATTGATATAATCCCTCTGGTTATTTTACCTGTCACATTGGATTTGTCTTAGGTCAAACTTTATGAGATTGACCAACAATTTAGTCAAATTATATGTATATATTAGTGTACAAAATTGATATCATATTATATTAGATTGAATTATGAATCTATTGAGACAATTTTTGTATACTAACACATATATAAAATTTGACTAATTGTTGGTCAAATTTTACAAATTTGACTTGAGGCAAAGCTAATGTGACATGTAAAAATAACCGGAGTGAGTATTTCTGCTTAAAATGTTTTCTTCTTCACTAGCGTGTAATTATAGTATTTTCACTTTAATTAGTACCTTTCTTGTGATGAATTGTGTGGTATCATCTATTTCTTGACATTAAGGCAGAAACATTAGAGTAAATGATGTTATTTACCATATAGAAAAGCTTTTGAGACACTACGTACTAGATTTGAGAAATTTAGTTACAACTTATCAGATTTTGCCATATCTTTGATAAAATTTACCTGTTTTAAAGATTTGTGACACTAGATATTAGATTAAAAAATGGGGAAATTATCTTAAATTTGCTAAGTTTTGACAATATTTTTAAAATCTGGTAAGTTGTGACGAATTTTTAAAATGTGGTAAGTAGTATTACAAAAACTTATTTATATGGTAAATATTGCCATTTACTCAAAGCAAGTTATAAAAACTGTAATTAGTTTCTGTCAATATTCTGGTCAAACTTGAAACTTTAACTGCATATCCTATGATGGTGGGAGCACTAACTAACAGCACATAGACATCGCGCCTACGATCAGTACATTACATTATATCATCAAAACACCTCAAGTTAGTTACTTGAACGGACAAATTAATGAAGACATTCGATCAAACTTACCTATACCACCGTCCTGGTTTAATAGTTCCCTCGTATTTTGGGTCATATTTTGACCATGATTTTAACTAATAAAATAGTAGTTATACGTATCATTTCAAACTGTACTCAAATACAAATCGGGCAATATAATTTTTTGTGACATGCATTGGCATTTTGTTAGTCAAATATGTGGTCAAACTTTGACCCAAACTACAACGGGTACTAATAAACCAGGACAGAGGTAGCTAGTAAGATCCTTCTCACGTATGGATGAGCATGAAATAACCCCATTACCAATTCAAAACATGTTAACATTAGCATTTCTAAAGCTGTCTAGATAATCTACATATGAATGCATTGGGACAGATATACTCATTCTTCCATTCGTACGCACGCATCCACTCTCAATCTGCCATGTAAATCTCTCGAATAATATTGAAGGACACATGAAAGCTATACGTCAAAAGCCTGTGGCAACTGATTGCCCCTGTGCCTCTTTCAATGGCACATGGCTAATGGAGTCTCTACCGCTCCATTTAATAATTGCCTCTAATATAAGCACGCGTCCGGTCAGAATATTTCCTTTTGTTTCATTTCATTGATTTGATGGTCGCATGCATCATTCTAATACAGAGGCTAGGGGATAACCTCTTTTTCAAAAAAAAAAATCATTGATTTGAAAACAACCGATGTTGGTCCAAGATATGTTTAGTAGTCCTTCCAAACTAACACAAATATAATGGGGAGAATTTTTCTGAACCTAGACCCAACCGCATCCAAAGAACAATTGTCAATTTTATATTGAAAATTAAAACAACGAAATATCTATGCTTTCCTTCTCTCAGTTATGACATGCTCATCTTACATACAATAAGTGTTAACTGAGCCAAACTTATCCAGTCTTCTTTAATCAAGATGCTTGAAGACATTCGCTTTGTCACTCTTAAAATTAGCAGGTTTTTAATGTTAAAATTCCTCGATAAAATCTCTTACATTCTAAAATAAATAAAACATATTAGCATGGGATTGGATGTCCATCCAAGTGTTCAATGCATAAAGAACAAACATATGGTTGTGAAAATTTCAGCCAAACAACCTCAAATGTGTGATGCTCATGGGCTTACCCACATGTGTGATAGCATGTATATGAGGCGGATATCACTGTATAAGAAGGTGACAGGCACCAAGATTGATCGTGAAGCTTGTGGTGCCACGAGCAATATCGCCCCTATCAACCGAAATTAATAATGGCGGGATAAGATATCGCTGTTGGCGTCGCTGTGTATCGGAGGGGCCGGCCGGGAGTGGCGCACCATGGCAAGCAGACGAAGCGTTGATGGGGAGTTCACCATGTGCAAGGTGCGCGCGGTGCATGTCGAAACAGAGCTTTGTCCTCAAGCACAACGTAGATTAGAGCTTTGTCCTCGAGCACAACATGAATGGGATACGCGGGCAGCAACGGTCCCCATCAAAACTAATTATGAAGTAAATTTTCTTAATATAAAAACTATATTTAGAATGGTTAAGCGACGACACTATCTACTATGCAAAATAGTTTGAGAGTAAACTGCACATTTTACCCCATAAAATTTACCAATTTGTCGCGACACTAGTTACCCCATTGAATATTTTGCCACATTTGGTTTCTTCTGATTTGTGACACTACTTGCCTCTCTTCTACTACTTCGTTTTTAATATAAGACATTTTTGTTATGCTAAGTAGATATGCCAAAACGTCTTATATTTTAGAGCAAAGGAAATATTTGTTTGCATAATTTGTTGGCATTTTTTTAAAACAGAGGCAAAAGCTTTGCCTTTTTCATTAATTAAGAAGAAGGTAGTTGCCCGGTTAATTGATGGAAAACCAGGCAAAAACCGATACAACGAGGGTCAAAACCCACAAGACTCAAAACCAACGGAGATACCGCAGATGGCACACAACAACAAGCCATCCCGCGAAACTACAAGCGGACTACTCCCAAAAAGACGGCCACCGGAGAAACAAGCACCTGCTAGCGACTAACATCCTGCAGGGTTGTCCCCCAAGGGGGCACTGATCCGCTGGTTGACCTTCTTGATCTTCTTCGCATTGACCAGGCGACACAAACCTTGGATGATTGGAGTCAGACCTGTGAGCGGCTCGGCGAAGTCATGCAAAGTGCCCTCGCTCTCAGTCGCCAAGGCACATCCCTCAGCAACATCCCTCACTTCGCCCGTGGTAGAAATGGCCACGCTACACTCAGTGGCCATGCTGCCCTCGACACCTTGGTCCCCATCTTTTTCCACCAATGGCGCCAATGCAGTCAACATCGAGCCATGAGTGTTCGAGTCAGAGAAGCAGGGTCCCTGCAAAGAGGGTTGGATCGACCCCTTGTCACCATTGGAGACCTCCGCCTGCTCCAATAAGCTGGTTGCACGGGCCACCAACAAGCTCAAAGGGCGAAACGCCTTCGCCACCATGGATTGCAGCTCAGCGGTAAAAGGTGCAAGCAAAGCGTCAGCGGACCTTGCCACAACATCATAACCATCACAACCTTCACCAGGATCTTTAGAAGACATCACACACTCTGGAGCTTGGGCCTTTGTTGCGGGGGCAACAACTGAAGCCCAAGAGCGTCCGGCTGAGGAAGGAGAAGGCGGAGCTCGGGGGGGGGGGGTGCACGCGCATTGTAGCGAGCTCTGACGGAGGAAATGCGGCGACGACGACAGTCCCTCTCACGGTGCCCAGAGCGCGGGCAGGCGAGGCATCAAATCGGATCACGACAAGAGGCAGCCTTGTGGTCTGGAGCCAAACAACGGAAACAGCGGCCGTGAGTTCGACGCCTGAAGTCAGTAGCTTGCACAAGCCTCACACCACTCCTGGCCAAGACACCGGAAGCTTGGCTGCAGTGCTCACGGTCACAGAGGTGACGCTTCCACACCACAAAGATCCAGGGACCATCCCCTGGTAGCATGTCCACCTTCTCTGCCGGATCACAAGGAAGCGGCGCGGAATCGCTCGACCACACGCGAGCAACACTACGACAGGATTCCTCCTCAGCAGCTGCGGGCGACTGTGGTGCCATCTCCTGGATGCAGACATTGCCAGCACCACGAGCTACCAGATCTGGAGATCGGGGATCCACACCAACTTCGAGGCCTTGCGCGATGGCTGGAGGCGACTGCAGGGATAGGTCCTTGACAGCGTCCTCGCGGCGGCCGGAGGCGACTGCAGGGTTGGGGCCTCACCCACGATGAAACCAGGCTGAAGCTGTGCATCACGGGAGACAAATCCTGCCAGCGGAGACAGCGGGGCAACCTCCCCATCCCCGGCCTCATCACCATCGGCGGCGCACGAGGGGGCAGGCCGGGGCTTGAGCACCACCACGAACTCGTCGAGCGCCGGGGGCATCGCGAGGGTCCGGCCCGCCGGAGGCGGCGGGTGCAGCGGGGAGGCGGGAGTCAGATCCGCCGGGGCTAGGAGGAGCTGCGGGAGACCCACGGAGCTCGGCACCGGGGGCTTCGGCTGCTGGCTGGAGACGGCGCTGGCAAGGGGAGCCGGGGCGGAGTGCAACGGCGTGGCTTCCGTGGTAGGCAAGGGCGCGCGCCGGCGACCCCCATTCTCCGCTCTGAACCTGCCTGCGGGAGGCTTCAGCGGTGCCCGATGGGGGAGCGCGACGGGGGGCTTCGGCGGTGCGCGACGGGGGACGCGTGGAGCAGAGAGGGTGGCCGACGGGGCTGGAGCGACCGCCGCCGGTGGGGGCTGGTGGGGTTGGGGAGCGGGGTCGCGGGAGCTAGCCGTTGCAGCGAACTCATTCCCCATTTTTAACTCACTCACTCTGTCACTCTTTGTTGGCATTTAGGTGGTCATGTATACATATATATATATATCTGCTCTCATGATTTTTACTCATGGTATGTGATCCACCTACATAGTTCATAGATAGCAGCCTGGGTGGCAACAATTTATCTGAAAGAGGCAAAATGTGGCAAGATTTTTGAATGGGGTAACTATTATCACAACAAGAATTTTAAGGAAGTGGACGTCTCATTTACTTGTAGTTTTTACAACACAAATTTTTACTAACATTCACTTGTCTATTTCTAAAAAAGCAATGGTGAAAATTATAAGACAGGATCATAAACAGTAAAATACATATATGTATCTTTTGATGATAAGTAGTAAATTTTAAGTAGCCACAACTCTTGAACTAAGTGTAACAAATGACAACAAACATGGATTAATATCAACTAGATGACCCACTGCACCAATTGGTGCAGAGACCAAAACCAACCCAGAAGCTAAGCAAACTATTTGAAACATAACTCGAGGATGTTTATTGGGACTGGTCAACAAGTGATTATGTTGTAATGTGTTTGTATCTGCCCTGTATATTTACCAATGACAGATAATGATGATCGTTCCATGGCCTTCTTTGGCCAGCCAGGGCAAACCAACATCCGAGACATTGACATGCAAGTCTATAAGGGGCAACTACAACCCGGAAGTTAAGCAAACCACGTGAAACATAAAATGGAAGTGAAGTAAGCTACTTGAAGAAACCAACTGTAGACTAGAAGTTACGCGAACTATTAGAAACATAAAATGTAAGCTAAGTGAACTATTAGAAGAATACTCGCCGTCAATGGTAAAGTGGTTATGTTAAACATAGGGTAGACACAAAGCACTACGAATAGTTTGAAAGCACACCTGAAACTCTTTTCGTGCTCTACAGGAAACTCTCATTGCAAAGCTGGAAATGGAATCTCTATTCAGCTCTGGCATGTTGCTTAACTGGATAAACCCCTAGTTCAAAAGCTTTCTGAGCTACATGCTTTTGCCAAGGATAGCAATCACACTTGGGTTTCCCTAGTACCCGGCCGCCTCTATCGAACCGGCCCTGGCCGGGTGTGTCGGATTCAGGGATCCGCAGACCCTAGAAAGGTTCGAACTCTGGGGCGTATGCGAAGAACTCAACCTCTCCAGCCTATCAGTTCATCACCCCATAGCCTAACTCGATGAACAAGAAAGGGAAGGGACACAACAGTTTACCCAGGTTCGGGCCACCTTGTGGTGTAAGACCCTACTCCTGTTTTGTGGTGGATTAGCCTCGCGAGGCACTAGTAGAAAAAAAGGCTTTGATTCGGGCCTGGCCAGCCCATTAGTCCCAGTTCTTCACGAACCGGGATCCATGGGGGGCATTAGTCCCAGTTCATGAGCCCAGGGGGGCGGCCAGGGCCTCGTGGGCATTGGTCCCGGTTTTTCTGGATCCATTTGTTCCGGTTCTAGGCACGAACCGAGACCAGTGGGCCGTGCTCCTGGCCCACAGCCGTTGGTACCGGTTCGTGCCTAGAACCGGTACTGAAGGGGGGCCTTTAGTCCCGGTTTCTGCCACGAACCGGGACAAATGAGTTGCCTATATATACCCCCTCGCCGGCGAGCAGAGCAGTCCACACTACTCTATTTTTTTGCCGGCGAGGGGAGGGCATTTGGGTGCTCTAGCTCACCTCCTACGCACATGAGGTGTTCGATGAAATGCCCGAGCCACACTAGTTAAGCTTTATCCTCTCGAAGCTCGACCTCGGAGATCCATTTTTCCTGAGATTTGTCTAGATTTAGCGGTCCGTCACGCCTCGTCCCCGTTTTCACCACCGTCGATCGCCCGCGCCGATCTTGTCGCCGGCACCACCGTGGTGAGCCTCTTGTTCTTATCTTCTTTCTGATTTTTTTACTTTAGATAGATACTTGTCTGGTTTTCTTACTTTAGATAGATACTTGTCTGATTTTCTTACTTTTGACACACATAATTATATATAATGCACGCAGATAAACCGACAATGGATGTATGGTGACAGACACACCTCCGAGTACATTAAGGGCGTGCATAATTTTCTCGAAGTGGCTGAGGCAAACAAGCAGAATGGTTTTATGTGTTGTCCATGCCCTATATGTGGGAATACGAAGTCTTACTCTAACCGGAAAATCCTTCACACCCACCTACTTTATAAGGGTTTCATGCCACACTATAATGTTTGGACGAAGCACGGAGAAACTGGGGTTATGATGGAAGACAACGAAGAAGAAGAGGATGATGACAACTATGTGCCCCCTGAATACGGTGATGCTGCAACGGGGGGAGCTGCTGAAGATCAAGAGGAACCAGACGATGTGCCCGATGATGCTGCAACGGGGGAAGCTGCTGAAGATCAAGAGGAACCAGACGATGTGCCCGATGATGATGATCTCCGCCGGGTCATTGTCGATGCAAGAACGCAATGCGAAAGTCAAAAGGAGAAGCTGAAGTTTGATCGCATGCTAGAGGATCACAAAAAGGGTTGTACCCCAATTGTGAAGATGGCAACACAAAGCTCGGTACCATACTGGAATTGCTGCAGCGGAAGGCAGAGAATGCTGTGGCTGACAAAGGATTTGAGAAGCTACTGAAAATATTGAAGAAGAAGCTTCCAAAGGATAACGAATTGCCCGATAGTACGTACACAGCAAACAAGGTCGTATGCCCTCTAGGATTGGAGGTGCAGAAGATACATGCATGCCCTAATGACTTGTAACGCCCTCGATGCGGCTATAGCTCCCACGTGTCGAGGCACGACTTAGAGACATAACCGCATTGAAAGCAATGTCGCAAGTTAGGCAATCATCACAACATCCCATGTAACATATAGAATGAAAGGGGAAAACATAGTTGGCTTACACTCGCCACGTCACATCACAGTACATAAATAACATACATCATCCAAACACTCATGGCCCGACTACGGCGCCAAAATAGAAGATAACCCAACATGCGACACGGTCCCGATCAAACCCCAACTAGGCACCACTACTGATCATCAGGAAAAGACATGTAGTATCGCTGAGAGTCCTCGTCGAACTCCCACTTGAGCTCGTACTCATCACCTGGAGCGGAATCACCCGGACCTGCATCTGGTGTAATAGGAATCTGTGAGCCACAGGGACTCAGCAATCTCGCACCCTCTCGATCAAGACTATTTAAGCTTATAGGAAGGGTAAGGCAATTTATATGTGGAGCTGCAGCAAGCGACTAGCCTATGTGGTGGCTAACTTATTCGCAAAAGAGAGCGAGAAGAGGAGGCAAGCGCGAGCGAGAATCTAGAAGAACAACCTGCGCAAGCATTACTCCAACACCATGTCCACTTCCTGGACTCCGCCGAGAAGAGGCCGCCATCACGGTAACTCACTCAGTTGATTCATTTTAATTAAATTAAGGTTCAAGTTATCTACAACCGGACATTAACAAATTCCCATCCGCCCATAACCGCGGGCACGGCTTTTGAAAGTTCAATCCCTGCAGGGGAGTCCCAACTTAGCCCATGACAAGCTCTCACGGTCAACGAAGGAATAGACCTCCTCCCAAGACGTTCCGATCAGACTCGGTATCTCGGTAACTCAAGACACTTCGACAGGTTAAAACAAGACCAGCAACACCGCCCGAATGTGCCGACAAGTCCAACAGGAGCTGCACATATCTCTTTCTCAGGGCACACTCAGATTGTCTTAGGTACGGGTAGGCCAGCCCAGAGTTGCCCCTGGTGGCCACCGGCAGCTGACAGGTGGACCAACACTTAGAGGAGCACTGGCCCGGGGGGGGGGGTTAAAATAAGATGACCCTTGAGTCTGCAGAACCCAAGGGAAAGAAAAGGGTAGGTGGCAAATGGTAAAACCAAGGTTGGGCATTGCTGGACAAGCTTTAATCAAGGTGAAATATCAAGGGGTTCCCATTATAACCCAACCGCGTAAGGAACGCAAAATCCGGGAACATAACACCGATATGACGGAAACTAGGGCGGCAAGAGTGGAACAAAACACTAGGCTAGAGGCCGAGCCTTCCACCCTTTACCAAGTATATAGATGCATTAAGATAACATAACAATATAATGATATCCCAACAATTAAATAAAAGATGTCCCAACAAGGAACGGCCTTCAATCTTCACCTGCAACTAGCAACGCTATAAGAGGGGGGCTGAGCAAAGCGGTAACTTAGTCAATCAACAGTTTGCTAGGACAAGGTAGGTTAGAGGTTTGACATGGCAATTGGGAGGCTGACAAGCAAATGGTAGGCATCGTAGCAATGGCATAGCAAAAGAGCGAGCAAACTAGCATAGCAAAGATAGTAGTGATTTCGAGGGTATGATCATCTTGCCTGCACAGTTGTCAGAGTTGACTGGATCCTCAAAAGCAAACTCAACGGGCTCCTCGTTAGCGAACTCGTCTCCTGGCTCTACCCAACAAGACAAACAAGCAACAAGGATACAATCAACCACGTGCAAGACCAAGCAATATGATGAAATGACGATATGCTATGCGGGATGCGATGCGGGATGCAAAATGC
The DNA here is from genome assembly GCF_003073215.2 of Triticum urartu. Taxonomy (NCBI): domain Eukaryota; kingdom Viridiplantae; phylum Streptophyta; class Magnoliopsida; order Poales; family Poaceae; genus Triticum; species Triticum urartu. The sequence continues at coordinate 277,939,566 of NC_053022.1, forward strand.
AAGATATGACAGGAAATGCATGAAGCTGGCCTCAACTTGGAATTCCAAGGGTGCCACTGGAAAGATGAGATGAAATCGCTTGAAAGAAATAAAAAGAACGCCGGAATCGGAATTACGGTTTGGAAAAGGCAAGCGTTTTAAGAATGACACCGGTCTGCAATTTACAGCAAGTAGGCATCTAAATGCAACGAAACGAACATGCTACAGCCACCAAACATGACAACAAAATACATGGCAGGGATGCACACAAGATGCTTAACAAAATTCTAGCACTGAGCTACGGCCAATTCATCCATTATGAGGTTCAAACAAGCATGGCAAAAACGCAAATGCAAAACAGATCTCAGACTTGGTGAAATCAGCACTTGTTTGAGATTTCAGATCACGAAGCCCTCTTCGGAGCAGCAAAACAACATGATACATGACCTGATTAAGACAATTAAGAACATGGCATGGGGCTACTCAACAAGCTTAACAAAAGACCCAAAGTGACCTGGGGCCAAAAGGGTTCACAAAATATACTAACGGGCACACGAACATAGCTAAAACACAATCAGTTTTCAGACTTAGTGAAAACTGAGACATGCTGAAACATAACTCACGAGGGCATGTTTACGAGCTCGATGCACTCACCACGGTGCAATTCATGGCAAGGAAGGCATACATCCATTAAGAAGGCACAAAATACAAGCTAGAAATGGCAAGAACAATGGCATATCATGCACGGATCAACTACAATAACATCGGCAAAATCGCAAACGAGTTGACGATCTGCCCAGATTCACAACGAAGCAAAAGTAGAGCTCGATTGACTCAAGCTAGGGTGCTCCATAATTGCAAACAAAGACATGTATGGATAGAGAACAACAAGGTTAACGAAACTCCTTTACTGATCATCCTCAAAAGAGGCACGGATCACTAGGAAACAACAAGAACATATGGCATCATGAACTAAATAATCCCAGACTTAGTGAAAACTACCAAGTCCCTGAAAACAGAGTTACCGGGTGCCTCACTTTGCAAGCTTGCACAAGTCACCACACACATCCTAAAAATTCATGGGTTGCACCTCTGGAAAGATAAAAAAATGCTTAACAAAACATATGAAGGACTCACAGGCGTAGCATGCACACAACAATCATGGCAAAAATGACAAAAGTCTAAGATGAACTAGCAGATCTGACAATTAACTCACGAAGCCTCCTTCTAACAACATTTCGGGCATCAAGATGAACTCAAATGAAAATGATGCAATGGAATGAAATGATGTACTCGTCGAGGTGAACATTTTGCTATACTATATGACCAAAACGGAGCTACGGGTGCAAAGTTACAGCAGGTCAAAGATCGCATAAAAATTAGGGTTCGGAGGGAAAAAGTCAACCGGGGGATTTTTCAGATCTGGATCTGGCGCGGTTCCCGAGGCTCGCCAGAGTTCATGCACTGTTCACCGCCGGAGTTCGTGACGGCCGGAGAGGAGGAGGCCGGCGAGGGGCTCCCGGGGTCGGTGGTGGCGGCGGCGTGAGGCGGCGGCGCGGGGCGGCGTGAGGCGGCGACCGGGGCGGCGTGAGGCGGCGACCGGGAGGCGGCGGTGGCGCGGCGAGCTCCGGTCGGCGGCGGGGTGGCCCGCGGTGGCGGCGCCCACCGGAGATGGGAGAAGCGGCGACGGATGGAGGCGCGGGGCGCGGCCCGGGTGTGCGGCGGCGGGGGCCGGCCTCGGGCCCTCGCGGGCCGGCGCGGGAGGCGACAGGTGGCGACGGTTGACTGGCGGCGGCGGATCGGACGTTGTCCGTCTCGCCCGGACACGTCCGGCGGCGGCGGAAGGGATTTTTTTTAGGGTTTCGAGAGGGAGAGAGATCCGAAAACGGGGGGGTGTATTTATAGGCATAAGTGGAGCTAGGAGAGTCCAAATGAGGTGCGGTTTTCGGCCACGTGATCGTGATCGAACGCTCTAGGACATGGAGCAGAGTTTGGTGGGTTTTGGGCCAAATTGGAGGGGTGTTGGGCTGCAACACACACGAGGCCTTTGCGGTCCCTCGGTTAACCGTTGGAGTATCAAACGAAGTCCAAATGATACAAAACTTGACAGGCGGTCTACCGGTAGTAAACCAAGGCCGCTTGGCAAGTCTCGGTCCAATACGGAAATGTTTAATCCCCACACACGAAAGAAAGCTAGAAATGACCACCGGAGGAGAACGAAGCGCCGGAATGCAAAACGGATAACGGGGAAAATGCTCGAATGCATGAGATGAACACGTATGCAAATGCAATGCACATGATGACATGATATGAGATGCATGACAACGACAACAACACACGGAGACGAAACCCAAATCCGAGGAAATAAATATAACTTAACGCCGGAAACGGCAAGAGTTGGAGTACAAATTGGGAAAGTTACATCCGGGGTGTTACATGACTGCATCCTCTACCACGGTGCATACGAGGATTTGAACGCATGCCCGGTATACGGTGCATTGCGGTATAAGATCAGACGGGATGACCCTGGTGATGTTGACGGCGAGCCTCGCAGGAAGAGGGTTCCTGCGAAAGTGATGTGGTATGCTCCTATAATACCACGGTTCAAACGACTGTTCAGAAACGAAGAGCATGCCAAGTTGATGCGATGACACAGCGAGGACTGTCTGAAAGACGGGAAGTTGAGAGCACCCGCTGACGGGTCGCAGTGGAGAAAAATCGAGAGAGAGTATTGGGCTGAGTTTGCACGTGGCCCAAGGAACATATGGTTTGGTTTAAGCGCGGATGGCATTAATCCTTTCGGGGAGCAGAGCAGCAATCACATCACCTGGCCCGTGAGTCTATGTATGTATAACCTTCCTCCTTGGATGTGCATGAAGCGGAAGTTCATTATGATGCCAGTTCTCATCCAAGGCCCTAAGCAACCCGGAAACGACATTGATGTGTACCTAAGGCCATTAGTTGAAGAACTTTTACAGCTGTGGAATGGAAACGGTGTACGTGCGTGGGATGAGCACAAACATGAGGAATTTAACATGCACACGTTGCTGTTTGTAACCATCAACGATTGGCCCGCTCTCAGTAACCTTTCAGGACATACAAACAAGGGATACCATGCATGCACGCACTGTTCAGCTGACACCGAAAGTATATACCTGGAAAAATGCAGGAAGAATGTGTACCTGGGCCATCGTCGATTTCTTCCGACCAACCATCAATGTCGAAAGAAAGGCAAGCATTTCAAAGGCGAGGCAGATCACCGGAAGAAGCCCGCCATGCGTACCGGTGATCACATACTTGCTATGGTCAATGATTTACACGTAATCTTTGGAAAGGGTCCCGGCGGACTAGCTGTTCCGAATGACGCTAAGGGACGCGCACCCATGTAGAAGAAGAAATCTATATTTTGGGACCTACCCTATTGGAAAGACCTAGAGGTTCGCTCTTCGATCGACGTGATGCATGTGATGAAGAACCTTTGCGTGAACCTGCTAGGCTTCTTGGGCGTGTATGAGAAGAAAAAAGATGCAGATGAGGCACGGGAGGACCTGCAATGTTTGCACGAAAAAGACGGCATGCCTCCAAAGCAGTATGAAGGTCCTGCCAGCTACGCTCTTACCAAAGAAGAGAAGGAAATCTTCTTTGAATGCCTGCTTAGTATGAAGGTCCCGACTGGCTTCTCGTAGAATATAAAGGGAATAATAAATATGCCAGAGAAAAAGTTCCAGAACCTAAAGTCTCATGACTGCCACGTGATTATGATGCAACTGCTTCCGGTTGCATTGAGGGGGCTTCTACTAGAAAACGTCCGATTAGCCATTGTGAAGCTATGTGTATTCCTCAATGCAATGTCTCAGAAGGTGATCGATCCAGAAATCATACCAAGGCTAAGGAGTGATGTGGTGCAATGTCTTGTCAGTTTCGAGCTGGTGTTCCCACCATCCTTCTTCAATATGATGACGCACATCCTAGTTCATCTAGTTGACGAGATTGTCATTCTGGGCCCCGTATTTCTACACAATATGTACCCCTTTGAGAGGTTCATGGGAGTCCTAAAGAAATATGTCCGTAACCGCGCTAGGCCAGAAGGAAGCATCTCCATGGGCCATCAAATAGAGGATGTCATTGGGTTTTGTGTTGACTTCATTCCTGGCCTTAAGAAGATAGGTCTCCCTAAATCACGGTATGAGGGGAGACTGACTGGAAAAGGCACGCTTGGAGGGGACTCAATAATATGCAAGGACGGATATTCTTGGTCTCAAGCACACTACACAGTTCTACAGAACTCTACCTTGGTGACCCCGTATGTCGATGAACACAAGAACAGTCTGCGCTCCAAACACCCGGAGCAGTGCGACGACTGGATTACATGTGAACACATCAGAACTTTCAGCAGTTGGTTGGAAACAAGTCTCAGATGTGACAACACTGTTTGTGATTAGATGTACTCATTGTCCAGGGGACCATCTTTGACTGTATTTACTTACAAAGGATACGAGATAAATGGGAATACATTTTACACGAACGCCCAATATCAAAAGAACACCAAGCAAAACAGCGGTGTCCGCTTTGATGCAGCAACCGAGAGGGGAAAGGACACATATTATGGTTACATAGTGGACATATGGGAACTTGACTACGAGCATGATTTTAAGGTCCCTTTGTTTAAGTGAAAATGGGTCAATCTTTTAGGAGGCGGGGTACAGGTAGACCCACAGTACGGAATGATAACAGTGGATCTGAACAATCCTGGGTGGGTACACTGACGAACCGTTCATCCTAGCCAATGATGTGGCACATGTTATCTATGTGAAGGACATGTCTACCAAACCGAGAAAAAGAAAAGATAAGGAAGCGAATACATCATACGATGAGCCAAAGCGCCACATAGTTCTTTCAGGAAAAAGGGACATCATGGGAGTGGAGGGCAAGACAGACATGTCCGAAGATTATGAAAAGTTCCATGAAATTCCTCCCTTCAAAGTCAAGGCTGACCCATGCATCCTGATAAATGATGAAGATTATCCATGGTTACGACGCAATAAGGAAAGGACACAAGTGAAGAAAAATTGAAGACTTTCTCTCCACAACTATTATGATGATATCATGCCAACTTTCAACCTTTTCGTAGTTCATTTGAAATGCCTGTTGTAACAGACAAGTTTCCGTATGAAATCCTGACACTTCGAAAGAGATTGTCCGTTTTGTACACGAAGTGCATCCAGTTTTTGCCGTAACCCTCTCAACTTTCTTGCACATGCTATGTGGATGAAATGATGATATCATGCCAACTTTCAACCTTTTCAGAGTTCATTTGAAATGCTTTTCAATTTCAGGGTCTTATAGCTCAAAATAATCAGTAAATGCATGAAAAATAACAAATGAAGTCAGAAAGGGTTGAAAATTGATGATGTGGCTTTGAATGGTGCATTTTGAACACACAAAAAGTCAGGAGTTCACAAAATTTTCATAAAGAACTTTTTTTGTTAGAAACTTTAATAAAATATATAAGTAGAAACAAAATAAAATAAAATAAAATAAACTTTAATAACATCAATAAAATTTATGAAACTAAAATTATCAAAATCATTAAAAGCAAAAAGAATTTTCATAAAGAACTTTTTTTTGTTAGAAACTTTATAAGCAACCTCTGTTATTATTGAAACTAAAATTATTTTCTGTTCAAAACATTATAAGCAACCTCTAGTATTATTGAAACTAAAATTATATAAAATTGATGCAACTAAAATTATCAAAGTATTTTTTATTCAAAATCATTAAAAGCAAAAAAGAATTTTCATAAAGAACTTTTTTTGTTAGAAACTTTAATAGCAAAAAGAATTATCATAAAGTAAAATAAATAATTAATTAGAAACAAAATAAAATAAAATAAATAAGTTTTTTGTTTTAAGTAGAAACAAAACAGAATAAATGAAGCAAAAAATAAAACAAAAAACAGGGAAAAAAAATATGCCACCTACTAGGCCACCACGGCCTGAATACGACTAGAAACCCATCTATGGGCCAGGATTCAGGCCCGCATTAGGCCTAGTAGGCCCACAGGCATATAAAGTGACTTTAGGCCCATAAGCCTGCATTAGAGAGGTGCTCGAAGTGGTCAGCGCAGCAGCGCTTATAAACCACTATCGAAGCCTCTCGGCTAGCGAGGTGGGACTAAACATCCCATCGCACCGCGACAGTTCCAGCATAAGACCATTGGTCCCAGTTCGTGGCTCGAATCGGGACGAAAGGTGGCCTTTGGTCCCGGCTCATGGCAACAATCGAAACCAATGCCAGCCCTTTAGTCCCGGTTGGTGCCACCAACCGGGACCAAAGGCCTCTGCTTCCCGCCCTTTGGGCTGCTGAAAAGAGATCTTTAGTCCCGGTTGGTGTCACCAACCGAGACTAAAGGGTAGCATTGGTTCCGGTTGGTGCCACGAACCGGGACCAATGCTTCGACTATATAAGAAACACTTGTGAAAATTTTCAGTTTTCATCGCCAGTTGCCCCCCGCCCGACGACGCCGCGAGCTCAACGCCGCCAGGCTGCCCCACCGCCGTCCCCGTTGCCCGTGCCCCCGAGCCCATGCCGACGCCGTCCGCCGCCCACGTCATTGCCCGTCACCGTCGCCCTCCGCCCCCCGCCGCCGTAGCCGTCGCCCTCCGCCGCCCCGAGCCGCCCCCCGTCGTCGTCATCTTCCTCCGCCCCCCGCCGTCGTCGCCGTCGCCCTCCGCCGCCCCCACCGTCGCCCTCATCGGCCACCCCCGATGTGAGCTGCCCCTGCCACGGCTCTGTTCATTTTTTTCATATAATTTGTATTTTTTTGTTCATTGCATGTTTTTCATATATATAATGTATATATGTATGTGGTAGCTATATGATGAATGGATGTGGCTATGTATGTATGAATATAATGTTCATAGCATTTTTTTTGTTTATATATGTTTTTCTCATATATGTATTAATTTTTTATTTAGGTTGTTAGTAGATATCGATTTTAGGTTAGTGCATTTTTGGTTAGTGTAGAGGAAAAAGTAAAATAAGGAAAAGGAAGAAAAGATGAAGAAGGAAAGAAGGAAGAAGAAGAAGAAAAATAAGGAGAGGAACACTACAGGAAACAGGTAATTTGCCGTCTATGGATTACAGACGGCAAAGACCTAATTCCAGACGGCAAAGACTTTGCCGTCAGGAAGTAGACGGCAAAGTCAGACGGCAAAGATAAGTCGGCAAAGAATACTTTGCCGTCTGCTGTTTGTCGGGATGACGGCAAAGTGTTTGCCGTTAGTCAATAGGGTTTGCCATCAGCAGACTAGCCAGACGGCAAAAATATGCCAACAGACGGAGCGGTCGTGTTGATGAATGGCGTCAAGTGTATGGAATATCTTTCACAGCGATGACGAACGAACGGATTTTTACAAGGCAGAAGTACTCTATTTACATACTATATATCCATCATCACAGTATATTTACACAATATAATGTTCTCCATTCAAAGGGCGAACGAACGAAACAACAACAAAAACTATTACAGAACGGATGAACTGGCCCTTGCCAGCGTCCAGATCCCAGCGCGGGCGTCAAGCTTGAGGCGGCGAATGGCGGTCTTCGGGCGGAGTTGACAATGGCGTCACAGAGCCCCTGGATCGGGAGGAGTTGTGGGGCCACGGACAGGGAGGAGGATCCCTCTGCGGCCTCCGGCTTAGGCAGCGGCCAGGCATGGTCGACAAGGTGGGAGGTTGTGCTGCAGAGGAGCTCTGGCGAGCTCTTGACCAAGCAACGGCGCCGTCGTGTTGAAGGGCGGCGGCGGTTGACGAGCCGGGGAGGAGGCGCGGGGTCGCGGGCAGGGAGGAGGAGGATCCCGCACCCGCGAGGTGGGGTCGACCAACGACGGTTGACGAGCAAGGGAGAAGGAGGAAGAGGCTCCGGGTTGCGGGCGGGAAGGACAAGGAGGATCCCGCGGCGGCCTCTAGCTCAGGCGACGGCGAGACGGGGTCGAGCGGCGGCGGTTGGAGAGCAGCGGAGGAAGAGAAGGATCCCGCGCCGGCCTCAGCTCAGGCGACGGCGAGGTGGGATCGACTTGCTGCGGTTGACGAGGAGGAGATCTGGACTGAGCGGGGGGTGTGCGGCAGAGAAGGGATCGAGGGAGAGATGGGGTTGGCGTGGGAGACAGGTCGTGGTGGGGTCTTTGGGGATAAGAGACAGAGAGAGTGGTGGGGTGGGTGGGTGGGGCGTACGTGGTGAGAGATGGAGAAGGGTGCGGGCGGCCCAGATCTTGCCACCTCATCGATCCGTGGGATCGATCCGTGTGATGTGCTTTCTCTTTGCCGTCTGCGATTTTTTTACAGACGGCACTCTTTGCCGTCTGTAAAAAAATCGCAGACGGCAAAGAGAAAGCACATCACACGGATCGATCCCAGACGGCAAAGACTTTGCTGTGTGCGATTTCTTTTACAGACGACAAAGATAGCTCTTTGCCGTCTGTAAAAAAAATCGCAGACGGCAAAAAGAAAGCACAGCACACGGATCGATCCCACGGATCGATGAGGTGCCGTCTGTAAAAAAAATCGTAGACGGCAAAGACTTTGCCGTCTGCGATTTTTTTTATAGACGGCGAAAAGAGCTCTTTGCCGTTTGTAAAAAAATATCTCAGACAGCAAAGAGTCTTTGCCGTCTGTGGCTTTTTTAGAGATGGCAAAGTATGAATTTGCCGTTAGTTGTTCTTTGCCGTCACCTGCAGTCGGCAAAATTTGTCTTTGCCGTCTGGCCCGACGAAATGCTGACGGCAAAGAACAGTACTGACGGCAAATCTCCTGTTTCCTGTAGTGGAAGAAGGAGAAGAAGAAGGAGAAGAAGAGGAGAGGAAGAAGAGGAAAAAAGAGGAGAAATAAATAAGAAGAGAAAAAAGGAAGAAGAAAAAAGAGGAGAAGAAGAAAGGAATAGAGGAGAAGAAGAAAAAATAGAGCATTCTATTTTTTCTTCTTCTCCTCTCTTTTTTTCTTCTTTTTTTTCTTCGATCTTCTCCTGTATTAATCATTTCTTCTTCTCCTCTTTTTCTTCTTCTTCCGGACACCGCGGAGGTGGTTAATTAGTAGTTGAACTAGTTAAACTAGTTTATTTATACTAAATGCTTAATTAGTAGTTGAACTAGTTGATTTAATAAAACTATTTTATTTATAGTAAGTGCTTAATTAGTAGTTGAACTAGTTGTTTAATAAAACTACTTTATTTTACTATATATAGAAGTAGTTTATTTTTAGTAAGTACTACTTTATTTTATTTATAGTAAGTGCTTAGTAGTTGAACTAGTTGATTTAATAAAACTACTTTATTTTACTATAGAAGTAGTTTATTTTTAGCAAGGAAATTAATAGAACTAGTTTATTTTTTTAGTTAAAGCAATTATTCCCGCATCGACGTCGATGATGCCTATCCCGCATCGTCATCGTCGACTCAACGGAGGAGGCCGGCTTGATCAGAGGGGCCATGCCCGGGACTGGGCTCCGCCGTGCTGGTTTTGGGAGGTGCTACCTTCTGAGGGTGTAGGTTGGTGAGGATCCAGCCCGTCGTTGACCCGATCCTTGTTTGGTGGCGGTCGCGAGGGCCAGTGACGGTGCCGAGGCTTCCGAACACCGTGGAGGTGGTACGTCACCGTGTCAGCGAGGAGGACGAGCACGTCCGTCGCTACATGGTTGCGTTGGAGGGAAGGTTCGACAATACCTGGCAGGTTCTTCAGGGATGTCACTGCAGCTATGATCCTGTGATGGTCCTTCTCTTTGGGTGTCCACCGCCCGCGCCGATACTCGTCGGGCGCTACGGTTCTAGCTGTATTAGCGATGCTATATGTATGATAGTATTCGAGGAGTATTAGTGATAATATTCGATGATGTATGGACGCAAGAGATGATGTAGTTTTTCTTATAATTGAATGCATGCTAATTTTAATACTACTTTATTTTACGATTTGGTTTTGCTTATTGAATGCTCAAATTGGAAAAGTACTCCTACTTTGAATGCTAAAATTGGAGAGCACTATGCAAGGCGTATGCATTTGATTAGTTGATAGCTTATAGGGTTTTCGTTTTCGCAGAAATCTAGGAGCCCCCCTCCATCATCCACGCCGTCGTCCCCGTCACCGACCCCCCTCCGACCTCAAGGTGAGACCACCCAAATCTCCATGTCAATATGAGTCCTATAATATGAGTCCTCGGGTTGACTTTAGGTCTGTCGAGTCTCCACCATATATGGGGGTAGCTTCTCCTTCATTCCCGTGTTGAGAGTTTTCAAGAAAAGACGACAGACCGATAGTCAACCCGTGATGAATAATAATTATCTAACTTAGGTTTTTTTTAGTACATATATTTAACTGTAGACGTTTAATATTTGAATTATGAACATAGGAAATGTCGTACTCGGACGACGAAAGTCTCCCGGGGGAGTGCGGCTGGTGCCACAACGACCGAGGTCTGTGCGACATGCCTCACCTGGACGAAGATCGGTGCTTCAGCATTAAGCTGGAGGAGACCTTCGATGTTGAAATGGTACACAACAACGACAAGTGTTATTTTTTCGTAATTAAGCACGACTTCAAATATTTCAACATGTACTTTTCATCTTCTACAATTCGACTAGCTTATCCCATGCCATGCAAGACTCTATGTCTTGGAGAGGATGGGCTTTGAAGACCATGCAAGTTTCGAAACAAAGAAAATTCACCTAAGGACCCATCATGGTGTGGATTTTGAAGTAAAGCTGTACAATTCTGAGAGCGTAACCCATTTTGGTTGCAAAAAATGGGAAGCACTTTGCAAGATGTATGGTTTTGATGAGGGTATGCTTGTCACCATGGATCTTGGTGATCCTGAAATCGAGCAAGACAATATGGACATTTGGGTCCTTGTTGATACGCCTCCAATTCTACCGCTATGTGAGTTTCTCAAACATAGTTATTAGCTAATTTATATTGTTTATTTCAAAATAGTTGACAGCTTATTTCCATTGACAGCTTATTTTCATTCTTCAAAGAATGTGCGGGAGATGGTAGACAAAACCCACTACACCGATGGCTCCAAATTAACTTATCAGGGAGAAAAATCATCTGGTCGGATTTTGTACTGATATTGAGAATTACAATATCTACAATCAAACTCCTCAACATTATGGTCAATACGTGCCACTAGTGCATGTGTTGAACTACGGTAACTACCATGGAGATACCCTGGTAAGATTTTTTACTATTACGACATCCGTGCATCTTTTGCATACTTCTAAAACTAGTACATCATTGCTAACTATGAAGTTATTACTATGTTTTTCAACAGATAATCCCAGAGAATTGTGTGCCTCATTTGATGTATCAGAAAGGTAGCCTTAATGTTTTGAACATACAACCAGGTCATCCTACGAATCTCAACTGTCCATACCAGATTTGTAAAAGAAATGGAGACATGCAAATCAAAGGATGGAAAAAAATGTATGGACAGTCGTAAGGAGGTTCTTAGAAGCAAAAGGAAGCGAAGCACAAGAATTGGAGACAGGATGATCTCCATTCTCCATAATTGAGAGTCAGGGTCTATATTGTTTTATGCTATTTTACCTTAAAGAGGGTATTTAGGTCCTACCTAATACTGATGATCATGTGCTAAGAACAATTAAGTAGGGTTGGTTCGATGACTATGAGGATGATGATCGTATGACTTGTTATTAATAACGAGTAGAAGTTGTATGATGATGATTAGTAGACTTGTTATTATATATGATGATGCATGATGCGAGCATGAAGAGTTATTATATATCAGCGGGTGAAATGAACATGGATTGGATTGAAGTGAAGGCAACATGCATGTGGTGCATGTCGAAAGTAGTACAATCCAAACTTGATCAAGTTAGGATTAGTATTACTTTCGACATGCACCACATGTTGCCTTCACTTCAATCTAAGCCATGTTTAGGCATAGCAGTAGCATTGGTAAACCAAGCACGGAGATATAAGAGAGGACACTTCTCTCTATTAGCTAGCTAATAACAACCTAAATTAACCCCCAAAACCCCTAAACCAGCCCCTTTAAAAAAACCACAGCTCGCCTTTTGGTCCCGGTTGGTGTCACCAACCAGGACCAAAGTCCCCCCTGCCTGGGCTGACTACAGCGGCCACGTGGAGGCCCATCTGTCCCGGTTCATGAAAGAACCGGGACTAAAGGCCAAAGGCATTAGTAACGGCCTTTTAGTGCCGGTTCCAAAACCAGGATAGAAGGCCCTTACGAACCGGGACAAATGGCCCTTTTTCTACTAGTGAGGGGCTGAGGATGAACTAGTACAAGGGAAGAACAACCCCAGGAGGTCTGTTCTAGTGAGGGCGTGGGCTAGTGAGATCTCTCCCGGATTGGGATCCCCTTCTACGATGGTGGATAAGTTGTATTTATAGTGTCCTTGGTCCTCTTCCTCCAAGCAAAGGCGGGAAGGGATCCCACAGTGGCAAATTTTTAAGGGGGACAAGAACTGCATCCTATCCTGACGAAAGGTGGTCTTCGCCTGCAAAGCTTCTGGTCGTGACGCTGCAGTGGGCTTGGTGATGACATCCGCCTAGCCGTCCTGGCAGTCTTGGTGTTGTTGCACGGGAATGGAAACCTTTGGCTGATTCCCCAGGACCCCGCGCCTACGCTTGCCTCCTTAGCACCAAAGAGGAAACCTGCCACTCTGCGCCCGCTGGTGCCTGCCTGGCCTTGGTCGTCATGGCTAGTGTCGGTGTCAAAACCGGCGGATCTCGGGTAGGGGGTCCCGAACTGTGTGTCTAGGCCGGATGGTAATAGGAGGCAAGGAACACGATGTTTTACCCAGGTTCGGGCCCTCTTGATGGAGGTAAAACCCTACGTCCTGCTTGATTAATATTGATGATATGGGTAGTACAAGAGTAGATCTACCACGAGATCAAGGAGGCTAAACCCTAGAAGCTAGCCTATGGTATGATTGTTGTATGATGAAGTTGTCCTACGGACTAAAACCCTCCGATTTATATAGACACCGGAGAGGGTTAGGGTTACACAAAGTCGGTTAGAATGGTAGGAGATCTTGAATATCCGTATCGCCAAGCTTGCCTTCCATGCCAAGGAAAGTCCCATCCGGACACGGGACGAAGTCTTCAATCTTGTATCTTCATAGTCCTGGAGTCTGGCTGAAGGTATAGTCCGGCTACCCGAACACCCCCTAATCCAGGACTCCCTCAGTAGCCCCTGAACCAGGCTTCAATGACGATGAGTCTGGCACGCAGATTGTCTTCAGCATTGCAAGGCGGGTTCCTCCTCCAAATTCTTCATAAAAGTTTGTAAAAACCAAGAGTAGTGTCCGGCTCCGCAAAATAAGTTTCCACGTATTGCCACAGAGAGAATAATATTAACACAAATCTAATCCGCTGACGTATTCCGCAGCGTGACATCACACTACGGCCAAGCCTTTATTCGAATCGTTTTCACTTTTCCACCTCAGCGTGTTTTGCGAGGCGGTTTCCTTGGCACGTCTTGTCAAAGCAGAAATCGTGTCCCCTTTATTTACGGGATTCTCATCAATACGGACGTGGGTAACCCAATCGTGCCCGTTAGCATGTCTTCTCGATTAAAGTCGAGTCCCAAACGGTTACGGGGAGGGCTCCTGGTATTCAACCTCTTATAAAGGGACCAAGGCCTCACTCCTTTTATCCAATCTCAAAACAAGTTCGCCCGTCGCCTCGAGTTCCAACACCCTAGGCTCTAGATTCCAGGCGCTTCGGACCTTCGACAATGTCCGGTTCCGACCTTCAAGGCCGATGGATGCCCTCCTCCGTCACGGAGGAGGACGTGCTAAAGTTGAGAGAGGCTAAGTTCTTGACCGCCGAAATTTTGCATAGGTTGCCTGCTCAAAGGCAGGCTATTCCCAGTCCCCAGCCCGGTGAGAGCGTAGTGTTCATGTCTCACTTCCTTCGGGGGTTAGGCTTCCCGATGGATCCCTTCGTGAGGGGGCTGATGTTCTATTATGGGCTGGATTTCATGACTTAGCCCCGGAGTCCATCCTCCACATTTCCTCATTCATTGTTGTGTGCGAAGCGTTCCTCCGTGTTACACCTCACTTCGGATTATGGCTCAAGACTTTTGGAGTGGAGCCGAAGATGATCGAGGGACGGCACGCAGAGTGCGGAGGCGTTGTCATAAGTAAGAATGCTGATGCTCCATGGCCCGAGGGCTCCTTTCAAGAGGAGCTCGGCTTGTGGCAATGAGAGTGGTTCTATATCACCGCTCCCCAGAGTGCCAAGTGGGTGGCGCCTCCTGCCTTTCGCTCGGGTCCCCCACCACGGCTAGCGTCATGGGTCAATAGAGTATTAGATTGGGGGTTATCCAAAGACGTGCCCTTGTTGCAAGGCCGCATTAGGGATATCTTAGAAAGAGACCTCAACCTGGTCAAGGTGACGCAGGTCATGCTGATTCGCCGAACACTTCCCGGCAAACGTCGTTCCCTTCGTTTGTGGGAGTTTAATCCGGAGGGACCACGAGCTCTCCAGCATTTTATGGGCGCAACGCCCGTGGAGATGTATAAAATGTTCTTCGGATCACAAGCAATGTGTCCGGATTTGACCGAGGACGCAGGTTTAAGCTGCAATCGCCCGGATACTCAAGTAAGTAACCTTGTGCCCGGACTCGCTATCCGTAAAATTGTCATAAATTCGCCCCTAAAAGAGCTATCCTTTTAAACAGGAGTGGATAGCGAAGGCAAAGCTGATCAGGTGTCCGGCTCCCCTTCCTGAGACCAGGCCGGATCCCGTGCTAGTCAGGATGTTGAAGATCGTGCCTTTGGAGGGAAGTGAGGGGGAGGACAAGGAAACTATGGCCTCCTCGAAGGAGGGTGCTCCGAAGGGAAGAACCGACAATTCTTCTCCTAAAGGGAGGAAGAGGGCCGCCTCTGACGACTCGGAGACCATGGCCTCAAATCGGGGGAAAAAGTCCTCGTCAGAGGGTCCGACGCCGGGGAGATCCTCGGCCGAACTATGCCCTCAAAGGGATCAGCCCTCCAGCGAGCCGTAAGTAGAGAAAGATTTTCCTTTAGAGGGATGAGAGAAATCCTTGCTTTTTATGTGAGAAGATTAACCGAAATTTTACTTTGTAGCTCGGACCTCAGCCCTTCTCAGCAGAGCTCGTCTTCGGGGGATCTTCTTTCGGAGATGATGGAGAGTGGAACGCCTCCCCCTGCCGTACCGCCTGGCGAGGCGGGCGACCCTGAGGTGTCGTCGCGGAGGGTTTCTCCGAATCCGGCAGGGGTGGAAGGTAGCCATATGTCCCCCCAAGGTTCTCCGCGTCCGGCCTTCGATGGAGGTCATAGGACGAGTCCGGCACCGTCCGATGCACGGTCGGAGGAGCTGATGATTCTGCTGGGGCGAGCTTCTATCTTAGAGGAGCACCGTGCATTGATGGGTACGGTGATTGGAAGGATTTCGTCCGCGGAAAGCGGATTGCATGAGGCCGTCAGAAGTTTGCTGATGGGTTTTAAGGTACGTTTGATAATGTACTTCTTTGTCAGTTGCGCATAAACAAGATGCGCCCTGTGTAGATAGTAGCCCCTGAGACTCTGTGCGTTGTCAAAATTGACGGCGCACAGAGGATCATAATCCCAGGTCTAAAATGTCGCCTTGGTATACAGGTGGCGAAGTGTCCGGAATCGAGCCGAACTGATGATTTTGCCGAACTAAAGCGGCAACTTGACATGGCAGATGCCTACATTGCGCTCGTCAACAAGCGGCTTGATGAGGCTCAAGGTATGCAATTCCTTGGGCGGCATCTGGTAAGAGGAGCTTTATGCCAGTATATTACAATGTGTGTGCTTGACGCAGATGGTGCGGCCGCCGTGGAGAGTCTTCGGGCGGAACTTGCCTGAGCTAAGGAACAAGCCAGGAAAAGTGATGCGGCTGCCGAGAAGGCCCTTGAAGAGCTAAGAGCTGAAAAGGCTGCTCACTGCTGAAGCAAGAAGGAGATGGACGTGATGTCCGTGAAGTTAAAAAGTGCTGCTGACCGTTGCAAGTCTCTTGAGAAAGAAGACCGGGCGAGACAGACGGACTTAGAGAAGGCCGTTGCTGATGCCAAGGATGCTCGCTCTGCGATGAGAGCTGCGAAGGAGGAGCTGCGTCAGGCCGGACAGATTGCGGCTGGAAAGCCCTTTATGCTGCGGAGGAAGTTTTGCGATCCGAAGTTTGCTCCATTGGACCGGATGTGGAGTGCGGAGGACACCTATCTGGATTTGGCAGCGAGTGTTGCTGATGCGACCGAATACTTTCGAGATCAAGAAGATCGCGAAGTGGAAAGGCTTTTCTGGTCGCAGTTCCAGAATCCAGAGCATCCACTGGCAGTGGACGATCGTCTGGCTCAATGGGCCGAACTGAATAGATTGTCCGGACTCGCCATGAAGTATGTCATGGGTCATCTGTGGCCGGGGAGATCGGAGCCGAAGAGTTATTTCAGCTTGGTGCAGCAATTCCTTGACGCGGTGCCACGTATCAATGCGATGAAGAGGTCAGCATGCATAGAGGGTGCACGGATGGCTCTTGCCCGTGTCAAGACATACTGGGCAGAGATGGAGACCACCGTTGTTGCATCCCGAGATTCGGACAAAAGCCGAGTACCCTCCGAGCACTATTTTCAGGAAGTCCTTGAAGGCGCTCATGTAATAGAGACGCAGTGCTCGAAGGATGCTATGTTCTGATAGCATATGTAATTATAAAGCAATATTTTGATGAATTGCAGTATCCTTTTATACTTGTGCCTTCAAGTATTTGGAACACCTCCTGTGCGGCCGTTTTAAGATATATGTACAAAATCTGAAAGATTGCAGTCGTTGGCTTCAGCCCCCATGCACATAGTGCGGGGGTGCTCGCAGAAGGCGCATTTTCACACTTAATCCAACGTCTTGGTCCTAGAAAGGAGGTGATAGCGCAGCGAGCTAGGCAACCGGACTATAATGCTTTAACACTTTCACTTAGCCATAGGAGCTTGACAGTGAGACTATTTAGGTAGCCCCTAGTGGCGACTGCGCTCGCCCGAGTTCGGGGCGCGTATGTGCCTGGCCGGGAAACAACCCTTCGTTAATGCGGAGGAATCCTACAGATTCCGGAGAGTCAACGAGTGGTTGACCAGTCTCACACCATATCATGACAGTGGGTTTTTGGCTTTCTCTACTAAGGTGCTCGCCTGGCCGAACCAGGGCACAATCGCAGTAGTTCTCCTGGTGCCGCCTTAGCCGATAGAGCGGAACGTAAGGCGGCCGAACACAGGAGCCGGGCAACCCAACATTTGACCAAAATCATGACTCGGAGCTAATGCATATAAGGCCAAACTCGCGACGCCGAACACTCCCTAAGGTATTCGGTCTTTATGAGAGCGGGCGAGGTAACGCTCTGAGGTATAAGCCCCTAGTGTCCAGGTACCCGCAAGAATTCTGACGTGGCCACATGCCAAGATGCCAGCCTCCTCCTTGGTCATAGAACCAGGGGATGTGTATCAACAAGAGACAGTAAAAAAGGTTTACGCAGGGTCTTAATCTGAAAAGAATCCTTGGAACGGGTCCCTACTGCACGTCTGCGCCTGTGTCTCCGTTGTGCCGTATCCTGGACGGGCGTAGCACGACGTTCATCTGTAAAAAGAGAGCAACTAAGTTGAAAAAGGGGCATGCCGAACAAAAGTTATATGAAATAAACAAAGTGTAAAGTAAAATATGAAAAAATTGAGCTTTATTGTCTCTTATTTTATACGTGTGAAGCCCCTAGTGCAGGGGTATATGGCCACTAAGCCTTTATCAACGATACTTTTGTGCCTGACTCGTCTATCCGTGTCCGTGGTCTTAATGACCTGTTCCGATGTTCTGGCTGGTGAAGCCATTGTATTGTGGGGCTGTTAAAGCGGCCGCACAATCCTCCGCTTGGGGGAGGTGTTCTCACTGCTTCCCCTTTAAGGAGATGATGCCGCGTGAACCAGGCATCTTAAGCGTAAGAGATGCATAATGCGGTATTGCGTTAAAGCGGGCGAAAGCTTCGCGTCCCAGTAGTGCTTGATAGCGACTTGAGAATGGGACGATGTGGAAAGTCAGCTTTTCGCGACGAAAGTTATCGGCAGAGCCGAAAATAACCTCGAGCCGGAGAAAACCCATGCAATGGGTGTCCGGACCTGGCGTTACTCCTTGAAAGGTGGTTTTGCTGTGGTGAATTCTTTTTGGGTCAATCCCCATGTGGCGGATTGAGTCCTGATATATCAGGTTGAGTCCGCTGCCACCGTCCATAAGGACATTTGAAAACTGGAGTCCGCCAATT
Organism: Triticum urartu; assembly: GCF_003073215.2. Taxonomy (NCBI): domain Eukaryota; kingdom Viridiplantae; phylum Streptophyta; class Magnoliopsida; order Poales; family Poaceae; genus Triticum; species Triticum urartu. Next base: position 277,957,858 of record NC_053022.1, read on the forward strand.
ATTGGATCGAGTACCAGGGCAGTCCAGCCTGGGTTCCTGACACTTCTAGAATAATCCAGATGATCGAAGATGATTGGTTTTGACAACCAGTGGCGGGATTCCTTTGGGATAGGCCGTGGGGCGCATACCTTTATGGGCACCGCACGTTTTGTTATGTGGAGTAAGTTTACTGTTTTTACTTCTTGTGGGAATTTCTTTTGTTTCCTGGTACTCTGCTTTTGGGGTTCGTCCTCGTCTTCGCTTGGTGTGTCGAGCCCCTTGTGTTCGGCGTTGAGTCTGCCGGATTGTTTGAAAACCCAACAATCTCTGTGGGTATGGTTAGCAGGCTTTCCGGGAGTGCTGTGTATTTGACATATCCTATCCAAGATTTTTTTTAGGTTGGATAGGTCGTCCCTGTTATCTTGGAGGGGCGGTTTTTTCTGATTCTGTCGTGAGCTTTTGAATCCGGCGTTGACTGCCGTGCTCTTCGGACTTTTTTCCTTAGTCCGGCGACGGTCCTTATTGCGTCGCGGTTTTCCGTTTCCATCCCTAGTTTCGGATGTACTTGGGTCACTGGTGCTGCATCTTGCTAACCAGCTATCCTCTCCTGCGCAAAAGAGGGTCATGAGGCTTGTTAGTGCGGCCATTATTCTTGGCTTTTCTTGGCCGAGGTGTCTGGCGAGCCATTCGTCTTGGACATTATGCCTGAAAGCCGCTAAGGCTTCAGCGTCCGGACAGTCGACTATCTGATTCTTTTTAGTAAGAAATCTATTCCAGAATTGCCGAGCTGACTCTCCGGGCTGTTGAGTTATGTGACTAAGATCGTCTGCATCCGGAGGGCGGACATAAGTCCCTTGAAAATTTGCTCGGAAAGCGTCCTCGAGCTCTTCCCAACTTTCGATTGTGTTTTCAGGAAGGCTTTTGAGCCAATGCCGGGCTGGCCCTTTAAGCTTGAGGGGTAAGTATTTTATGGCGTGGAGGTCATCTCCTCTAGCCATATGTATGTGGAGGATATAATCCTCGATCCAGACTCCAGGGTCTGTTGTTCCATCATATGCCTCTATGTTTACGGGTTTGAATCCCGCTGGAAATTCATAATCCAGGACCTCATCGGTGAAACATAGGGGGTGTGCGGCACCCCTGTATTTGGGTGTGCCGGATTCTGATAATGGCTTTATTGCATTGCTTACGAGAGCTTGCTTTCTTGGCCCATAAATGGACCTAGCTGGGCCATGATGCGAATCCTTAAGTGGGTCGCATGCCGGCTTAAGTGCGGCGCTGCTTGCCGCTTTATGCTGGCCATGGGGTCGTCTATCCGACCGTGTGGCTTTCTCACTTTCTCACTCCTCGTCGAATTCAGGCAGTAGCTTTCTCTTCGGATAGCTTTTAGTGCGGCGACTGTCGCCGTATTTGTCTGCGGTATTTATTACTTTACTCCATCTGATCCTGAGTGCATCTTCCGCAGTTTTTAGCTTCCGCTTCTGCTTTTTCAAGCTGCGTGCGGTTGCGTCGAGCTGTTTGTGGAGGTTCTTCTGCTTCGTGGGCTTGTCCGGCGTAGGGTCGTCCGGAATGCCATTTTCGCCGGGGGAGGGATGTTCAGTTTCTCTATCCGGGTTGTCCTATTGGGACGGTTGCTCTAAGGCATGCTCGTCGTCTACCGGCTCATCCTGCTCTATGGCTGGGTCTTTATCGAGGCGGGGCTTGGGTCGGCGTTTACGCCTACGCTTTGATTGTTTTTCGGGAGTCGATCCCTCTTTCCATCCCCCTTTTCCTCGTTGTTGCTTCCTTTAGGGGTATCCACCATGTACACGTCATGAGATGAGGTGGCTTTCCAATGCCCTATAGGCGTTGTTTCTTGGTTGTCTCCTGCATCGTCGTCCATACCGTCGATGGCTTCGGAGTCGAAGTCGAGCATGTCGGTTAAGTCGTGGACAGTGGCTACGAAGTGGGTGGTGGGTGGGTTTTGAATTTCTTCATCATCCGAATCCCATCCTTGCTGACCGTAGTCCGGCCAGGGCTCTCCTAATAAAGAGAGAGACTTTAGCGAATTCAGGATGCCGCCGAAGGGAGAGTGCTGAAAGATGTCTGCGGCGGTGAACTCCATTATCGACGCCCAATCAGATTCGATCGGCAGGGGCGCGGGGGGCTCGGAGTTCGGAAAGGAATCCGGCTCCTCGGAGTCACGGGCCATGCAGAGTGCGGGGCTGGAGTTCGGATCGATCGCCTCTGAGATCGCAGCCCCTGAGGCAGCGTCCAACCGCTGATCCTCGATCGGCGCAGTAGGCTCCGAATCAATGGTCGGAACCGATGCGTGTGCGGCCTCCAAAGCGCTGTTCGGCGGCAGAGCTATATCATGCCCATCGAAACAGTGCGGCGCGCTTGGCTGTGGCTCGAATCCGTCGAAGATCAAGTCCCCGCGGATGTCAACCGTGTAGTTTAGGCTTCCAAACTTGACCTGATGGCCAGGGGCGTAGCTTTCGATCTGCTCAAGGTGTCCAAGCGACTTGGCCCGCAGTGCGAAGCCGCCGAAGATGAAGATCTGTCCAGGAAGAAAAGTCTCACCCTGGACTGCATCGTTGTTGATGATCGAAGGATCCATCGGGCCTAAAGGCGACGACACAGAGGAACTCTCAACGAAAGCACCAATGTCGGTGTCAAAACCGGCGGATCTCGGGTAGGGGGTCCCGAACTGTGCGTCTAGGCCGGATGGTAACAGGAGGCAAGGAACACGATGTTTTACCCAGGTTCGGGCCCTCTTGATGGAGGTAAAACCCTACGTCCTGATTGATTAATATTGATGATATGGGTAGTACAAGAGTAGATCTACCACGAGATCAAGGAGGCTAAACCCTAGAAGCTAGCCTATGGTATGATTGTTGTATGATGAAGTTGTCCTACGGACTAAAACCCTCCGGTTTATATAGACACCAGAGAGGGTTAGGGTTACACAAAGTCGGTTACAATGGTAGGAGATCTTGAATATCCGTATCGCCAAGCTTGTCTTCCACGCCAAGGAAAGTCCCATCCGGACATGGGACGAAGTCTTCAATCTTGTATCTTCATAGTCCTGGAGTCCGGCTGAAGGTATAGTCCGGCTACCCGAACACCCCCTAATCCAGGACTCCCTCAGCTGGCGTCACCTCAACCTCATGAGGTGGGCGCCTGCATAGAAATCTCCACTCCTCTGGAGCCAGCCTGGGGAGGCCGCTCCCTCCGGAGGTCTTGCCGTCATCCGCCTCGCGAGGCTTGGCCCCTCGCGAGGGTCTGGTCTTGAATGTGCTGAAGATGAGCCGTACCAGGCCGTCGATGGAGCCACGTCGTGGGCCGCAGGCAGGCAAGTCTGGGTACCCTGGTTCCCAGAACGCTGACAATAGCCCCCGGGCCCAGGTTGGGCAAGCAAAAGGAGGCAGGAGTGACAACCACGATGGTGGTGAGGGAGTCGTCCGGCAGCGCATTGCCCCGCTCCAGCGCCATTCTAGCCCGATGTGGGCCTTCACCGGCCCCGACGACCCCATGAGGCTCCAGAGGCAGCCTCGGGGGAGCAAGCATTGCCAAGCGCTCCTGGGGTGGCCGCTAGAGGGCAGGCGCCACCGCTTGCTCCTGAGGCGACGGTCCACACCTCCACAGGCGGCATGGGAGGAGGACTGCCCGCGAGTGTAGCTGCTACCCCTGCCACGAGGGACTGCGCGCTAGCCTGCCGCGTGCCCCTTCCAGACCTTGGGTTGCTCCGCAAGAGCAAAGGGCTCGGGTGCCACTTGGGCCCACCCCATGGGCCCTAAAAAAGAGGAAGTGGATATCCGTGGATGAGTAAGTACCTTGCCCTCCTAGACTTTCGCATACCGCGTCCTTGTTTGAATTTTTACCCTCAGGATCCCTTCCGTCGTGGTGGTGAACCCGCCCGGAGCGCGACCTTCGGAGGCCTCTGGTTTGGCTGCGACCCCGGACCTCCCGAGCCGTGCAACGGCGCGCAAGGTGGTGCCGGCTCATGAGGCAAGGCCGCTGCTGGAGGGCCGTGGGCCTGCACTCCCGGTGTTCTTCTTTCGGAGTGACCTCTGGGGCAGAGAGGCTGTGCCGAGGGCTCCTCCACTGGTTCTTGCCGGTGGCTGGGCGATTCGCGAGAAAACTCCATCTTCAAACGGCGAGGCTGGATCACGCCATGCCCTGCCTTTGGACCGGGAAGCTGTCAAAGGAGCTCCGGCCACCGGTCCCCCGCCGGAGACGGGCGAGTCGTCATGTGCCCCTTCGGTAGACCAGGGCGCAGAGGAAGGGCCCGGCCAAGCGCTGGAGCTCGCACACGGGCGCAGTGCCGTCTGTCACGACCTTCTCTGGGAAGCGACGAGCGCGCTAGACCGGCTCGGGGCTGAACTTACCGAAGTTGACACACGCCTTGAGGCGGAAGGCCTCAGCCTGGCGAGCGAATGGCGTCAACTGAAAGTCGCCATCAACCTCGGGCGCTTGCAACACGAGCGCACCCGCGCGGAGGCCGAGCAGTCCCTTGCAGCTTCTCGGAGGCTTGTGCCCGCGCCCTGGAGGAGTCCTGGGCCACGGATCGTCGTCGTGAAGCGACCCAGGAGTGCGAGAGGGAGCTTCGAGTCTCGAACGCCACCCTTGAGCGAAAAGTCCGGGCGCGTAGACCCGCCCTTGCGGCGTTGCCAGGCTGGGCCCCTGCAAACGAGAAGGGAGTCCAGGCACGCGAGGACGTGCTAGGGCTCGAGGCATTGGAGCACAGCCTGGCGCGCGAGCGACTGGAGGTGATGGAGTGCCAAGTAGCCAAAGCTGAGGACGCCCTTGCCTCTCGGGAGGCGAGAATTCAATGGGAGGTCGGCCAGAAAGTGGCGGGGATCTGCAAGGCCCTTGTCGAGGAATACCGTTGAAAGCTGGGGCTTTAGGAGACTTGCTTCAAGCAGCGACAAGTCGAGCTACAGGACAAGGCCGATGCCCTAAAGGTGAAGCTGGCCGCGCAGAGCGGCTTGAGAAGGCCGCTGAGGGGCCCCGGGCGACCGCTGAGGCTGAGCTGTCCTCACTTCATCAGCAGGTCGTGGGCGTTACGTCCCTCATGGAGAGAGCCCCGGACGAGGCGGGCCACTGCCAAACGCTATAGCGTGAGCATTCCTTGATGCTCGAGGACCTCAAGCCCAGGGCCAACCGGGCCTTAGACACCATCTACGAGGAGAGCATCGCCCACCCGTACGAAGCTGATGATGCCGGCTACCTCCGCTTCTTCACCCGGGTCATGACCCACCTCGAAGGCAGGGCCGCTAGGTCATGCTAGCTCGTCGAGGAGAAGAGTCGAGACCTTCTTGGGCGCGCATTCTCGTGTGTCTTCAGCTACCTTCTTAGCCTCGATATCGACTTCGACTTCAACGTCGCGATAGCCCCGTGCCCGGAGTAACCCAGGGCGACCTGGCAAGCTGGGTGGAAGACCATGTGGATGACCTGATCAAGGAATTCTCCCTTGCCGATGACGTAGTTGCGCTCATGGCCGAAGAGGGCGGAGCTGACGGTGATGGCGATGACGGTGACACCGACGGTAGCGCATCCCGCTAGGCTTGTATTCCCTATTTTCTTGCCAAAATTTCGGGTATGGCCCTGCAGGTCATGAAAGCATTTTTTGAAGGAGGCTCCCATGTAATGTATGAAACAATGATATATCCTCTAGATTAATTTTAGAAACGTGCCATCGTGAGACGGAGGGCTTCTGACTAGAGTAGTTGGCGTGGCTTATCTTTGTGTTCGCGGCCTTGGACGGGTTCCTATATTGCAGAGACGTGCTTCTCCTGAGACGAGTCCTCCAAGGCCCCCAATCCACGGAATCTCAAGAGGGGCTTGCGAGATATTAAGGCCTCCTGGTGTGCCTTCGCCTGGCTTCGAGCTTCACGGGAGTGTGGGGGGCTCCTAGTGCTAGGTGCCCTTGAGGCCCAAAGCCGGATGCCAGGCGTGGTGCGTGCTTGCTGGCTCGCTCGAGAGCGCCGCGCGAGGAGCCAAACGCCAAAGCTTTGGCAAGGTGTGCGCACAGGCGGACCTACAACAATTATGTCCTTGGCCCCGAGGGGGCCCTGATGCTGCTCAAGCTAGCTCAGGTGCGCACGCCACACCCAGCCCCCGCTCGCGGGGCGCTTGGGGGGAGAGCAGCAAGCAGAAGTTGTGCCTCCCAAAACACAAATTGGAGAACAAGGAAACATCGTGAATCGGAAATGTCTCCCCCTTTTTCTTTTAATAAGTGCATGAAAGTCCGAATTTCATTCCAAAGGCAGCAAATCGGATTACAAAAGAGATCAAAAAAGACGGCCACGTCCGGCATCTACACTAGTCTTCTCACCAGCGCAGAGCTCAGTGCTTCCACTGGGCGTGGGCACAGCTTTTAGGGGACAGTGTCGACTGTGAGCGCGGAGCATGGTGCTTCCACTTGGACGTTGGTGGGAGCCCCCGTGAAGCCCAAGGGCAGCGCTCAGGAGACTCCGGGGCGTGTACACCCCCATGATATGTCTCAAATGTATCTACTTTTCCTAACGCTTTTCCTCTTGTTTTGGACTCTAATTTGCATGATTTGAATGAAACTAACCCCAGACTGATACTGTGTTCAGCATAACTACCATGGTGTTGTTTTTTCTGCAGAAATAAAAGTTCTTAGAATGGAGCAAAACTTTGCAAGGATTTTTTATATAATAAAAGAGAGTTTCTAGAGCTGAGAACCACCGGAGGGGGCCACCTGGGTGGGCACAACCCACCAGGGCACGCCTGCCGTCCCAGGCACGCCCAGGTGGGTTGTCCCCACCTGGTGGCCCCGCAGACCCTGAAAACTACGCTATAAAATCCTATTGTTTCAGAAAAATCAGGGAGAAAGAATTATCGCATTCCACGGGATGGAGCCGCCGTCACCTCCTGTTCTTCACCGGGAGGCCAGATCTGGAGTCCGTTTGGGGCTCCGGAGAGGGGGGTCTTTGATCTTCGTCATCACCAACTCTTCTCCATCGCCAATTCCATGATGCTCCCCACCGGGAGTGAGTAATTCCTTCGTAGGCTCACTGGTTGGTGAGGAGTTGGATGAGATTCATCATGTAATCGAGTTAGTTTTGTTAGGGCTTGATCCCTAGTATCTACTATGTTCTGAGATTGATGTTGCTGTGACTTTGCCATGCTTAACGCTTGTCACTTTGGGCCCGGGTGCCATGATTTCAGATATGAAACGTTTATGTTATCACCATTATATCTATGTTCTAGATCCTATCTTGCAAGGTATAGTCACCTACTACGTGTTATGATCCGGCAACCCCGGAGTGACAATAGTCAGGACCTGATACGTCTCCAACGTATCTATAATTTTTGATTGTTCCATGCTATTATATTACCTGTTTTGGATGTTTAATGGGCTTTAATATACCCTTTTATATTATTTTTGGGACTAACCTATTGACCGAAAGCCTAGTGCAAATTGCTGTTTTTTTGCCTATTTCAGTGTTCCGCAGAAAAGGAATAACAAACGGAATCCAAATGGAATGAAACCTTTGCGAGGATCTTTTTTGGCACAAACGTGATCCAGGAGACTTGGAGTGGACGTCAAGGAAGCAGCGAGGTGGCCACGAGGTAGGGCAGCGCGCCTAGGGGGGCCAGGCGCCCCCCACCCTCGCGTGGGCCCCTCGCAGCTCCACCAACCTACTTCTTTTGCCTATATATACTCTTATACCCTGAAACCTTCGGGGAGAGCCACGAAACACCTTTTCCACTGCCGCAACCTTCTATACCCGTGAGATCCCATCTTGGGGCCTTTTTCGGCGATCTGCCGGAGCGGGATTCGATCGCGGAGGGCTTCTACATCAACACCGTAGCCTCTCCGGTGATATGTGAGTAGTTTACTGATATGTCTCCATCCTATCTACTTTTCCAAACACTTTTGCCCTTGTTTTGGACTCTAACTTGCATGATTTGAATGGAACTAACCCAGACTGACGCTGTTTTCAGCAGAATTACCATGGTGTTATTTATGTGCAGAAACAAACGTTCTCGGAATGACCTGAAACTTCACGGAGCAACTTTTTGGAAAATATAAATATACCTGCAAAAGATGAAGGCCAGGGGGCCCACCACCTGTCCACGAGGGTGGAGGGCGCGCCTGCCCCCCTAGGGCGCGCGCCCTACCTCGTGGGCCCCCTGTTGCCTCTCCGACTCCAACTCCAACTCTATATATTGTGTTTCGAGGAGAAACAAACCAGAGAGAAGAATTCATCGCCTTTTACGATACGGAGCCGCCACCAAGCCCTAAATCCTCTTGGGAGGGTTGATCTGGAGTCCTTTTGGGGCTCCGGAGAGGGGAATCCGTCGCCATCGTCATCATCAACCATCCTCCATCACCAATTTCATGATGCTCACCGCCGTGCGTGAGTAATTCCATAGTAGGCTTGATGGATGGTGATGGGTTGGATGATATTTATCATGTAATCAAGTTAGTTTTGTTAGGGTTTGATCCCTAGTATCCACTATGTTCTGAGATTGATGTTGCTATGACTTTGCTATGCTTAATGCTTGTCACTAGGGCCCGAGTGTCACGATTTCATATCTGAACCTATTATGTTTTCATCAATATATGAGAGTCCTTGATCCTATCTTGCAAGTCTATAGTCACCTATTATGTGTTATGATCCGTTAACCCCGAAGTGACAATAATCGGGATACTTACCGGTGATGACCATAGTTTGAGGAGTTCATGTATTCACTATGTGTTAATGCTTTGTTCTGGTACTCTATTAAAAGGAGGCCTTAATATCCCTTAGTTTCCGTAAGGACCCCGCTGCCACGGGAGGGTAGGACAAAAGATGTCATGCAAGTTCTTTTCCATAAGCACGTATGACTATATTCGGAATACATGCCTACATTACATTGATGAACTAGAGCTAGTTCCGTGTCACCCTAGGTTATGACTGTTACATGATGAACCGCATCCGGCATAATTCTCTATCACCGATCCATTGCCTATGAGCTTTCCATATATTGTTCTTCCCTTATTTACTTTTCTGTTGCTATTGCTATCATCACTACAAAATACCAAAAACATTACTTTTACTACAGTTACCTTTTGCTACCGTTACCACTACTATCATATTACTTTGCTACTAAACACTTTGCTGCAGATATTAAGTTTCCAGGTGTGGTTGAATTGACAACTCAGCTGCTAATACTTGAGAATATTCTTTGGCTCCCCTTGTGTCGAATCAATAAATTTGTGTTGAATACTCTACCCTCGAAAATTGTTGCGATCCCCTATACTTGTGGGTTATCAAGACTATTTTCTGGCATCGTTGCCGGGGAGCAGAGCTCTATTATTTGAGTCACTCGGGATATATATCTGCTTATCATTATGAAGAACTTGAGAGATCCAAGAACCAAGATTTATCCCTCAACTACGAGGGGAGGTAAGGAACTGCCATCTAGCTCTGCACTTGATTCACCTTCTGTTTTGAGTAAGCTTGCGACACCTAAACCTGCTTCTGCTATTCGTTGTGATATGTCGCATGTTATTGATGATGCCACTTATGCTATACATGATACTTATTATGAAACTACTTATATGCTTGATACTACTGTGCCACTTGGTGAATTTCTTGATGAACAACTTGCTAGGGCTAGAGAGATTGAAAATATTGAATCTGATAATACTGATGAAAGTGATGATGGAGAATCACTTGTTATTCCTAAGGGTTATGTTTTTGATCAAGAAGCTTCTTTAGCTATGTTAGCTTGCAAAGATAGATATGAACTCAAAAGGTAATTAGCTAAATGGAATAAGCAATCTCTAAATGCTAGAATGAAACCTGACCCTGCTTTTGCTACTTCACCTATCTGTGTTACTGATAAGGATTATGAATTCTCTGTTGATCCTGATATAATTACTTTGGTTGAATATGATCCTTTTCATGGTTATGAATCTGAAACTGTTGTGACACATCTTACTAAACTGATATAGCCACCCTGTTCACTAAAGATGAGAGAACTCGTTACTTTTATATCCTTAAAATATGTCCGTTCTCATTAAAGGGTGATGCTAAGATATGGTTTAATTCTCTTGATCCTAGTTGTGTGCGTAGTCCCCGGGATATGATTTATTACTTCTCTGCTAAATATTTCCCTGCTCATAAGAAACAAGCTGCTTTAAGGGATATACATAATTTTGTGCAAATTGAAGAAGACAGTCTCCCACAAGCTTGGGGGAGGCTCCTCCAATTACTTAATGCTTTTCCTGATCATCCTCTTAAGAAAAATGAAATACTTGATATCTTTTATAATGGACTAACCGATGCCTCCAGAGATTATCTAGATAGTTGTGCTGGTTCTGTTTTCAGGGAAAGAACACCGGATGAAGCTGAAATTATATTGAATAATATGTTGAAAAATGAAAATAATTGGACACCTCCGGAGCCAGTTCCTGAGCCTATTCCTAAACCAACTCCGAAGAAGAGGGGTATTCTATTTCTCAGTCTTGAAGATATGCAAGAGGCAAAGAAATCTATGAAAGAAAAAGGTATTAAAGCTGAAGATGTTAAGAATTTACCTCCTATTGAAGAAATACATGGTCTTAATTTACCTCCTGTTGAAGAAACATATGATCTTAATCCTTTACCTATTGAAGAAACTCATGGTCTTGATAACCCGACACAGGTAGTAAAGGTAAATTCTCTCTATAACCCGACACAAGCTGAAATCCCATTTACTAAATTTGCTAGCCCATGCTTAGATGAGTTTGATAGATTTATGGCTAAGCATGAAGATTTTAATGCTTATTTTGGTAGACAATTGAAATATAATTCAAATATACTTGAACACTTGGGTGATTATATGGCTAATGTTAAAGGTGAACTTAAACTTATTAGTAAACATGCTTCTATGGTTACCACTCAAGTAGAACAGGTACTTAAAGCTCAAAATGATTTTCTCAATGAATTGAATAGTAAGGATAATGATAATGCTATTAGAGTTATGACTAGAGGTGGTAGAATGACTCAGGAACCTTTGTATCCTGAAGGCCATCCTAAAAGAATTGAGAAAGATTCTCAGAGAAATAATATAGATGCACCTAGTTCTTCTAAAAAGAAGAAAAAGAAAAATGATAGGACTTTGCATGCTTCTAGTGATCCTATTGTTGAAACACCTAAGAATCCAAATGATATTTCTATTTGTGATGCTGAAACACAATCTGGTAATGAACCTGAAACTAGTGATAATGTTAATAATAATGTTCATGATGATGCTCAACCTAGTAATGATAATGATATAGAAATTGAACCTGCTGTTGATCTTGATAACCCACAAACAAAGAATCAACGTTATGATAAGAAATACTTTGTTGCTAGGAAACAAGGTAAAGAAAGAGAGCCTTGGGTTCAGAAACCCATGCCTTTTCCTCCCAAACCATCCAAGAAATAGGATGATGAGGATTTTGAGCACTTTGCTGAAATGATTAGACCTATCTTTTTGCATATGCGATTAACTGATATGCTCAAAACCAATCCTTATGCTAAGTACATGAAAGATATTATTACAAATAAAAGAAAGATATCGGAAGCTGAAATTTCCACCATGCTTGCTAATTATACTTTTAAGGGTGGAATACCAAAGAAACTTGGAGATCCAGGAGTACCCACTATACCATGCTCCATTAAAAGAAACTATGTTAAAACTGCTTTATGTGATCTTGGAGCCGGTGTTAGTGTTATGCCTCTCTCTTTATATCATAGACTTGATTTGAATAAGTTGACACCTACTGAAATATCTTTGCAAATGGCTGATAAATCAACTTCTATACCTGTCGGTATTTGTGAGGATGTGCCTGTTGTAGTTGCAAACGTTACTATTTTAACGGACTTTGTTATTCTTGATATTCCCGAGGATGATAGTATGTCTATTATTCTTGGAAGACCCTTTTTGAATACTACAGGGACTGTTATTTATTGCACTAAAGGCAATGTCACTTTTCATGTTAATGGTAATGAGCATACGATACACTTTCTGAGGAAACAACCTCAAGTTCATAGTATCAACTCTATTGGAAAAATTACATCGATTATATTTGGAGGTTTTGAATTTCCTCTTCCTACTATCAAGAAGAAATATGATATTCTTATTATTGGGGATGTGCATATCCCCGTTGAGGTAACATAGTGTTATTCAAAATTTCTCCGGTTCCATGTTATTCGAAATGAGTTCGTTAACAAGACTTGATCAACCTTGTTAGTGGATTCCTTTTGATGATCATGATATGGATGAAACTAGAAGGCACAACCTTCTGTACCCCACTTTTACTTTATTCTATTTATATTAAATAAAATAAAAAGAGTATTTCTCCGTCTGTTATATGATTATCCGTGCAATATAAAAATACCCCGAAAATAAAAGTTCTCCAAATGCCCTGAAATTTAAATATGATTTTTTCCAGAATATTTGAGAATATTTGGCACTGAAAACACAGTAGGGGGGTCAACCACCTGCCCACGAGGGTGGAGGGCGCGCCCTACCCCCTGGGCGCGCCCCCTGCCTCGTGGGCCCACCGTGGCCCTCCTCCACTTATCCTTTCACCCATACACTTCTTCTTCCTCCCCCAAACACGAATAACCAGCTCAAACCCGAGTCCAAGCTCATTTTGCTGCCATTTTCGATCTCCTTGCTCAAAGCACCTCTCACAAAACTACTTGGGGAGATTGTTCCTTGGTATGTGACTCCTCCATTGGTCCAATTAGTTTTTGTTCTAGTGCTTTATTCATTGCAAAAAATTTCTGCTTAGGTGACCCTGTTCTTGTGCTTGCATGTCAAATTTATATGGTCAAAAGTAGTTTTGATGCATGATATAGGCTCTAGGCACTTGTAGGAGTAGTTCCTATCAATATTTTTGAGTTTGGTTTACTTTTATTTTGAAGTTACTAAAAATTTCAGAATTTTTCAGAAAATGATGAAGAGACTTTTGAGGGGCTCATCGAGCCAAAGCTTGAAGGAAAAGGCACCGAAGCCTAAGTATAATCTGCCTCGCACCGCGGAGGTTCGGTCGTGTGAATGGCCTTCCGATGATTTCTTGAGAGCAGCCGGGATTCATGAAGATTTTTATGAAATGGCTAAGAATGCAGGCCTCACCGCTTTCCTCCACGACCAATGCGATCGGTATCTCTTACTCACAAATATCTTTGTGCAAAACTTTCATTTCCATTCTAGGAACTCGCCACCTACGATGGAGTTTTATTTATATGATGAGCATAAGGAGATGTCACTTTATGATTTTTATCGGGTCTGCTTAGTCCCTTTCGAGGGAAAGACAGAGGAACCACATCGTGAGGATGTGGATGGGTTTATTGATACTATCACTGTAGGGGAAACAAGGAAGGTTTCCGATGCACGAATCACTAGCATACATTTTCCTATTTTATGCTATTTTGCATTATTTGCTAGTCGTTGTTTAATTGGTCACGGAAACTGTGGACACCTTAGTGTCCCTGATATTATTATTTTGCTCCACGGTTTATACGGTGATAACTCTGTTAGTATGGGCGGCATTATTGCTAAACGGTTAAGTCTGAACCGTACAAAGGGGCCCATCTTTGGAGGCATCTATGCTTCACGCCTAGCTGCACATTTTAACATACCTATTAGGCATTATGAGAAGGAAGAAAAGTGATGCCTCGTGTTTATTTAGACTATAAAAGTATGGTGGCACATGATTTTATTGTTAAGAATAAGGAAGGAGAGCTTAAATACAAATTGTTTTTTGATAAACATCATCCTGAGACTATTACCCTGCCTGCTCCTTCTTTGTTTGATTTATCTGCAGGCCAGTACCTTGTTCCGTTAGAGGTTATTCATGCCTACCGGAACCCTGCACCAGCCATGGAGCCAGAGCCGGAACCACAAGTTGATCCTTCACAACAGTCTAATTACCAGTGGGATCCGGAGATGATTGCCAACCAGTGGCAATCGGAGTCTTCTTCTTCTTCGCAGTACGACCTCAACTATTATTATGGATATTCGCCAGGCCAACCGTGGCCATAGACCAACTTAGGCCAAAAGCCTAAGCTTGGGGGAGTACGTATTTCCCACCGACATTACATTCATGTTCACACACTCATTGCTAGATGTCGGTGCTCATACTTTTTCATTGTATCATCCATGCTAGTTTATTTTCCTTTTTATGATTTCTTCTTGTGTGTTTAATAAACCTTAAGAAAAAACCAAAAAAATTAGTTGTAGCTTTTAATTAGTTTACTTTCCATGCTTGTAGTAGTAATTAAAAAGAAAACCCAAAAAGATTTCCTGTTCTTCTTTTGCTTGTTGGGAGCTTTCCCGTGTAAATGGTTTTATTTCTTTTCTTTTCTTCGGGGGTCGATAGGAGAAGACCATAATTAAATTGTTGAAGTGGCTCTTATATGCATTATTGTTGATCTGACAAAAGAGCCCATATTTCCTTGTCTTCTCCTGTTTATTGAATGCTTGCAGATTCCAGCTTAGTGCAATGCACGTGCACTATTATTATTATTATTCACATCGTTCGGTCGTGCAAGTGAAAGGCAATTATGACGATATATGATGGACTGATTGAGATGAGAAAAGCTGGTATGAACTCGACCTCTTTTGTTTTTGTAAATATGATTAGTTCATCGTTCTTGATTCAGCCTATTATGAATAAACATGTTTGCAATGACAACTAGAGATCATAGTGCTTATGCCATGCTTTATTATCTATGAGTTATAATGGTTTACCTTGCATGCCAACATGCTATTAAAATGGTTATGATGTGGTATGATAGGGTGGTATCCTCCTCTAAATGATTTAAGTGACTCAACTTGGCACATGTTTACGCATGTAGTTGAAACAAAATCAACATAGCCTTCACGATATTTATGTTCATGGTGTATTATATCCTACTCATGCTTGCATTCGGTGTTGATTAATTTTAATGCATGTTAATAACTGTTGTCGCTCTCTAGCTGGTCACTTCCCAGTCTTTTGCTAGCCTTCACCTATACTAAGCGGGAATACTGCTTGTGCATCCAACTCCATAAACCCCAAAGTTATTCCAAATGAGTCCACTATACCTATCTATATACGGTATCTACCTGCCGTTCCAAGTAAATTTGTATGTGCCAAACTCTAAACCTTCAAATAAATATCATGTTTTGTATGCTCGAATAGCTCATGTATCAACTAGGGCTGTCCGTATGTTCCATGTTAGGCGGGTTATTCTCAAGAGGAGTGGACTCCGCTCCTCACTCATGAGATAAATGGCTGGTCACCGGGATGCCCAGTCCCATGCTTTATGCAAACTAAATTAAAATAATTGCAAACAAAACTCCCCCTGGGACTCTTGTTAGTTGGAGGCACTCGTTGTTTCGAGCAAGCCATGGATTGATGCTTGTTGGTGGAAGGGGGAGTATAAACTTTACCATTCTGTTTGGGAACCGCCTATAATGTGTGTAGCATGGAAGATATTGCCATCTCTTGGTTGTTATGTTGACAATGAAAGTATACCGCTCAAAATATTATTCACCTCTGTTTCAAAACCGAGCTCTGGCACCTCTACAAATCCCTGCTTCCGTCTGCGAAGGTCCTATCTATTTACTTTTATGTTGAGTCATCACCCTCTAATTAAAAAGCACAAGTTGGAGAGCACCGCTGTCATTTTCATTCATTACTGTTAGTTTACATTGAGTATGACTTGACTGGATCTCATTTACCATGAATTACAATGTCTAGTCAGTCCTTGGTCTTTAAAGGTGCTCTGCATTTATGTTTTGCGGTCTCAGAAAGGGCTAGCGAGATATCACTATTGTCATATTATATCATGCTTGTTTTGATAACGTGTTGCTGTTTGATATATCTTATTATTGCTCGCTAGCTGATTATGTTATTGATACCATCTTGTTATATCATATTATGATTGTTTTGAGAAAGTGTTCTCATCCGAGATTTATTATTATGGCTCGCTAGTTGATTATGCCATTGATATGAGTAAACTTGAGACCTATGCGTTATTGTGAATGTGGTTAGTTATAATCTTTGCTGAAAACTTGAATGTTGGCTTTACATATTTACAATAACAAGAGCAAACAGAGTCTGCAAAAGTGTTTCTTTATCACTTTCAGTTTATCAAGTAAATTGCTTGAGGACAAGTAAAAGTGTTTCTCCATTGTATCTACTTTTCCAAACACTTCTGCCCTTGTTTTGGACTCTAACTTGCATGATTTGAATGGAACTAACCCGGACTAATGCTGTTTTCAGCAGAATTACCATGGTGTTATTTATGTCCAGAAACAAATGTTCTCAGAATGACCTGAAACTTCACGGAGCAAATTTTTGGAAAATATAAAAAATACCTGCAAATGATGAAGGCCAGGGGGGCCACCACCTGTCCACGAGGGTGGGGGGCGCGCCCCCTACCTCGTGGGCCCCCTGGTGCCTCTCCGACTCCAACTCCGACTCTATATATTGTGTTTCAGGGAGAAAAAAAACCAGAGAGAAGAATTCATCGCGTTTTACGATATGGAGCCGCCGCCAAGCCCTAAAACCTCTCGGGAGGGCTAATCTGGAGTCCGTTCGGGGCTCCGGAGAGGGGAATCCGTCGCCATCGTCATCATCAACCATCCTCCATCACCAATTTCATGATGCTCACCGCTGTGCGTGAGTAATTCCATCGTAGGCTTGCTGGACGGTGATGGGTTGGATGAGATTTATCATGTAATCGAGTTAGTTTTGTTAGGGTTTGATCCCTAGTATCCACTATGTTCTGAGATTGATGTTGCTATGACTTTGCTATGCTTAATGCTTGTCACTAGGGCCCGAGTGCCATGATTTCAGATCTGAACCTATTATGTTTTCATCAATATATGAGAGTTCTTGATCCTATCTTGCAAGTCTATAGTCACCTATTATGTGTTATGGTCCGTTAACCCCGAAGTGACAATAATCAGGATACTTACCGGTGATGACCGTAGTTTGAGGAGTTCATGTATTCACTATGTGTTAATGCTTTGTTCTGGTACTCTATTAAAAGGAGGCCTTAATATCCCTTAGTTTCCGTAAGGACCCCGCTGCCACGGGAGGGTAGGACAAAAGATGCCATGCAAGTTCTTTTCCATAAGCACGTATGACTATATTCGGAATACATGCCTACAGTACATTGATGAACTGGAGCTAGTTCTATGTCACCCTAGGTTATGACTGTTACATGATGAACCGCATCCGACATAATTCTCTATCACCGATCCATTGCCTACGAGCTTTCCATATATTGTTCTTCGCTTATTTACTTTTCCGTTGCTATTGCTATCATCACTACGAAATACCAAAAACATTACTTTTACTACTGTTACCTTTTGCTACCGTTACCACTACTATCATATTACTTTGCTACTAAACACTTTGCTGCAGATATTAAGTTTCCAGGTGTGGTTGAATTGACAACTCAGCTCCTAATACTTGAGAATATTCTTTGGCTACCCTTGTGTCGAATCACTAAATTTGGGTTGAATACTCTACCCTCGAAAACTGTTGTGATCCCCTATACTTGTGGGTTATCATTTACCACAGACCTTCGGGTCCATAGTTATTAGCTAGATGGCTTCTTCTCTCTCTTTGTATCTCAATACAAAGTTCTCCTCGATCTTCTTGGAGATATATTCAATGTAACTCTTTTTGCGGTGTGTTTGCCGAGATCCGATGAATTGTGGGTTTATGAACTTGATTATCTATGAATATTATTTGATTCTTCTCTGAATTATTATATGCATGATTTGATATCTTTACAAGTCTCTTCGAATTATCGGTTTAGTTTGGCCTACTAGATTGATCTTTCTTGCAATGGGAGAAGTGCTTAGCTTTGGGTTCAATCTTGCGGTGTCCTTTCCCAGTGACAGCAGGGGCAGCAAGGCACGTATTGTATTGTTGCCATCGAGGATAAAAAGATGGGGTTTATATCATATTGCTTGAGTTTATCCCTCTACATCATGTCATCTTGCCTAATGCGTTACTCTGTGCTTATGAACTTAATACTCTAGATGCATGCTAGATAGCGGTCAATGTGTGGAGTAATAGTAGTAGATGCAGAATCGTTTCAGTCTACTTGTGACGGACGTGATGCCTATATTCATGATCATTGCCTTATATATCATCATAACTATGCGCTTTTCTATCATTTGCTCAGCAGTAATTTGTTCACCCACCGTAATACATGCTATCTTGAGAGAAGCCACTAGTGAAACCTATGGCCCCGGGTCTACTTTACATCATATAAGTTTCCGATCTACAATTCTAGTTTACTATCTATTTTGCAATCTTTATTTTCCAATCAATACCACAAAAATACTAAAAATATTTATCTTATTATCTATATCAGATCTCACTTTCGTAAGTGACCGTGAAGGGATTAACAACCCCTTTATCGCGTTGGTTGCGAGGTTCTTGTTTGTTTGTGCAGGTACTAGGCGACTTGCATGTAGTCTCCTACTAGATTGATACCTTGGTTCTCAAAAACTGAGGGAGATACTTACGCTACTTTGCTACACCCCCTTTCCTCTTCAAGGGAAAACCAACACATGCTCAAAAGGTAGCAAGAAGGATTTCTAGCGTCGTTGCCGGGGAGATCTACGCACAAGTCAAGACATACCAAGTACCCATCACAAACTCTTATCCCTCGCATTACATTATTTGCCATTCGCCTCTCGCTTTCCTCTCCCCCACTTCACCTTTGCCATTTTATTTGCCTCTTTTCTATTGGCCCCTTTTTCTGTTCATCTTTTTTCGCTTGCCTCTTGTTTGCTTGTGTGTTGGATTGATTGTTTGTCACGATGGCTCAAGATAATAATAAATTATGTGACTTTACCAATACCAACAACAATGATTTTATTAGCACTCCGATTGCTCCTCTTACCGATGCTGAATCTTGTGAAATTAATACTGCTTTGCTGAATCTTGTCAAGAAAGATCAATTTGCTGGCCTTCCTATTGAAGATGCTGCTACCCATCTAAACAGCTTTGTTGATTTATGTGATATGCAAAGGAAGAAAGATGTGGATAATGATATTTTTAAATTGAAGCTATTTCCGTTTTCGCTTAGAGATCATGCTAAAACTTGGTTCTCTTCTTTTCCTAAAAATAGTATTGATTCTTGGAATAAGTGTAAAGATGCTTTTATCTCTAAGTATTTTCCTCCCGCTAAGATCATCTCTCTTAGAAACTATATTATGAATTTTAAGCAACTTGATCATGGGCATGTTGCACAAGCTTGGGAGAGGATGAAATTAATGATATGTAATTGCCCTACACATGGTTTGAATTTATGGATGGTTATACAAAATTTTATGCTGGATTGAATTTTGCTTCTAGAAATCTTTTAGATTCGGCCGCGAGAGGCACTTTTATGGAAATCACTTTAGGAGAAGCTACTAAACTCCTAGATAATATTATGGTTAATTATTCTCAATGGCACACCGAAAGATCTACTAGTAAAAAGGTTCATGCGATAGAAGAGATTAATGTCTTGAGTGGAAAGATGGATGAACTTATGAAATTGTTTGCTAATAAGAGTGTTTCTTCTGATCCTAATGATATGCCTTTGTCTACTTTTATTGAGAATAATAATGAAACTATGGATGTGAATTTTGTTGGTAGGAACAACTTTGGTAACAACGCGTATAGAGGAAACTTTAATTCTAGGCCGTTCCCTAGTAATTCCTCTAATAATTATGGTAATTCCTACAACAACTCTTATGGAAATTTTAATAAGATGCCCTCTGATTTTGAGACTAGAGTTAAAGAATTTATGAATTCATAAAAGAATTTCAATGCTTTGCTTGAAGAAAAATTGCTTAAGATTGATGAGTTGGATAGGAACGTGGATAGAATTTCTCTTGGTGTTGATTCTTTGAAACTTAGATCTATTCCACATAAGCATGATATCAATGAGTCTCTCAAAGCCATGAGAATTTTCATTGATGAGTGCAAAGAAAGAACCGTGAGGATGCGTGCTAAGAAAGATTGCTTTGTAAAAGCGTGTTCTTCTAGTTTTCATGATAATAATGATGAAGATCTAAAAGTGATTGGTGTGTCTCATATTAAGTCTTTGTTTGGCAATATTAATCTTGATACAGATGGGACTGGAGATGAGTCAACTTTAGTTAGAAGGCGTCCCAATGATTCAGAATTTTTAGATCTTGATGCAAAAATTAATAAAAGTGGGATTGGAGAGGTCAAAACTTTACATAGCAATTAACCCACTATTTTGGATTTCAAGGAATTTAATTATGATAATTGCTCTTTGATAGATTGTATTTCCTTGTTGCAATCCGTGCTAAATTCTCCTCATGCTTATGATCAAAACAAAGCTTTCACTAAACATATCGTTGATGCTTTAATGCAATCTTATGAAGAAAAACTTGAATTAGAAGTTTCTATCCCTAGAAAACTTTATGATGAGTGGGAACCTACTATTAAAATTAAGATTAAAGATCATGAATGCTATGATGTATGTGATTTAGGTGCTAGTGTTTCCACGATTCCAAAAACTTTGTGTGATGTGCTAGGTTTCCGTGAATTCGATGATTGTTCTTTAAATTTGCATCTTGTGGATTCCGCCATTAAGAAACCTATTGGAAGAATTAATGATGTTCTTATTGTTGCAAATAGGAAATATGTGCCCGTATTCATCGTTCTTGATATAGATTGCAATCCTACATGTCCTATTATTCTTGGTAGACCTTTCTTTAGAACGATTGGTGCAATTATTGACATGAAAGAAGGAAATATTAGATTCCAATTCCCGTTTAGGAAAGGCATGGAACACTTTCCTAGAAAGAAAATTAAATTACCTTATGAATCTATTATGAGAGCCACATATGGATTGCATACCAAAGATGACAATACTTAGATCTATTCTTGTTTTTATGCCTAGCTAGGGGCGTTAAACGATAGCGCTTGTTGGGAGGCAACCCAATTTTATTTTTATTTCTTAGTTTTTGTTCCTGTTTAGTAATAAATAAATCATCTATCCTCTGTTATGATTGTGTTTTTTATGCTTTAACTAGTGTTTGTGCCAAGTAAAGCCTTTACGATCTTCTTGGATGATTGTTATTTGATCTTGCTGAAAAAACAGAAAGTATGCGCTCACTAGAATAATTTTCATTTTTAACCAGAGAGCAATAAAATACTGATTCCAACTGTAGTAGATTAATATACAAATTATTTATGATGTCCTAACTTGGTAGAAACGTTGGAGTTACAGAAGTATTCGATGCCTACAAATTACTACAGACTGTTCTGTTTTTGACAGATTCTGTTTTTCGTGTGTTGTTTGCTTATTTTGATGAATCTTTGGCTTCTATCGGGGGTATGAACCACAGAGAAGTTGGAATACAGTAGGTTTAACACCAATATAAATAAATAATGATTTCATTATAGTACCTTAAAGTGGTGATTTGTTTTCTTATACTAACAGAGTTCATGAGATTTTCTGTTGAGTTTTGTGTTGGGAAGTTTTCATGTTTTTGGGTAAAGATTTGATGGATTTTGGAAAAAGGAGTGGCAAGAGCCTAAGCTTGGGGATTCCCAAAGAACCCCAAGGTAAAATCCAAGGACAACCAAAAGCCTAAGCTTGGGGATGCCCTAGAAGGTATCCGCTCTTTCGTCTTCGTCTATCGGTAACTTTACTTGAGGCTATATTTTTATTCACCACATGATATGTGTTTTGCTTGGAGAGTCTTGTATGATTTTAGTCTTTGCTTTTTAGTTTACCACAATCATCCTTGCTGTACACACCTTTTGGGAGAGACACACATGAATCGGAATTTGTTAGAATACTCTATGTGCTTCACTTATATCTCTCGAGCTAGATAATTTTTGCTCTAGTGCTTCACTTATATTTTGTAGAGCACGGTGGTGGTTTTATTTTGTAAAAATTATTGATCTCTCATGCTTCACTTATATTATTTTGAGAGTTTTTTAGGAAAGCATGGTAATTTGCTTTGGCTATAAAACTAGTCCTAATATGATAGGCATTGAAGATGGGTATGATAAAAAATTTCATATAGGGTGCATTGAATACTATGATTCTTGATAGATGCTTTGAGATATAAAGGTGGTAATGTTAGATTCATGCTAGTTGGGTAATTGTGAAATTGAGAAATACTTGTGTTAAAGTAAGTCCCGTAGCATGCACGTATGGTAAACATTGTGTGACAAATTTTAGGCATGGGGTGTTCTTTGAGTGCTTTCCTTATGAGTGGCGGTCGGGGACGAGCGATGGTCTTTTCCTACCAATCTATCCCTCTAGGGGCATGCGTAGTAGTACTTTGCTTTGAGGGCTAACAAAATTTTGCAATAAGTATATGAGTTCTTTATGACTAATGTGAGTCCATGGATCATACGCACTCTTACCTTTCCGCAATTTGCTAGCCTGTACGGTACCGTGCATTGCCCTTTCTCACCTTGAGAGTTGGTGCAAACTTCACCGGTGCATCCAAACCCCGTGATACGATACACTCTATCACACATAAGCCTCCTTATATCTTCCTCAAAACAGCCACCATACCTACCTATTATGGCATTTCCATAGCCATTCCGAGATATATTGCCATGCAACTCTCCACCGTTCCGTTTATTATGACATGCTCCATCATTGTCATATTGCTTTGCATGATCATGTAGTTGACATCTTATTTGTGGCAAAGCCACTTTCATAATTCTTTCATACATGTCGCTCTTGATTCATCGCATATCCCGGTACACCGCCGGAGGCATTCACATAGTCATATTTTTTTGTTCTAGTATCGAGTTGTTACATTGAGTTATGAGTAAATAAAAGTGTGATGATCATCATTACTAGAGCATTGTCCCATGTGAGGAAAGTGAAATAAAAAAGAGGCCAAAGAATCCCAAATAAAAAAAGGGAGGCCAAAGAAGCCCAAACAAAAAAAGAGAAAAAGAGAGAAGGGACAATGTTACTATCCTTTTTCCACACTTGTGATTCAAAATAACACCATGATCTTCAAGATGGAGAGTTTCTTACTTTTTCACTTGCATATACTAGTGGGAATTTTTCATTATAGAAGTTGGCTTGTATATTCCAATGATGAGCTTCCTCAAAATGCCCTAGGTCTTCATGAGCAAGCAAGTTGGATGCACACCCACTTAGTTTCTTTTGATGAGCTTTCATACACTTATAGCTCTAGTGCATCCGTTGCATGGCAATCCCTACTCCTCGCATTGACATCAATTGATGGGCATCCCCATAGCCCGTTGATTAGCTGCGTCAATGTGAGACTTTCTCCTTTTTTGTCTTCTCACATAACCCCTTTCATCATATGCTATTGTGACGCCCCCGATTTGACCGTACACTAATCATACACGCAAACATGTACGATCAAGATCAGGGACTCACGGGAAGATATCACAACACAACTCTAGACACAAATTAAAATATTACAAGCCAGGGGCCTCGAGGGCTTGAATACATAAGCTCGAATACAGAAGAGTCAGTGGAAGCAATAATATCTAAGTACAGACATAAGTTAAACAAGATTGCCTTAAGAAGGCTAGCACAAAAGTAGCAACAACTGAAAAGGCAAGGCCTCCAGCCTGGGACCTCCTAACTACTCCTCGAAGTCGAAATCCACATAGAAAACTCGGGATCCTCTGGCTTCTGGACTCCAGCATCTGGTTGCGACAACCAGGTATAGGAAGGGGGAAAAGGGGGAGCAAAGCAACCATGAGTACTCATCCAAAGTACTCGCAAGCAAGGATCTACACTACATATGCATTGTTATCAACGAAATGGATAGTATCCGTGGACTGAACTGCTGAATGCCAGAATAAGAGGGGGTAGCTAGTTCTATCGAAGACTACACTTCTGGCAGCCTCCATCTTGAAGCAATATAAGAGAGTAGATGGTAAGTTAACCAAGTATCATCGCATAACATAATCCTACCCGACGATCCTCTCCTCGTCGCCCTGTGAGAGAGCGATCACCAGGTTGTATCTGGCACTTGGAAAGGTGTGTTTTATTAAGTATCCGGTTCTAGTTGTCATAAGGTCAAGGTACAACTCCGGGTTTTCCTTTTACCGAGGGACACGACTATTCGAATAGATAAACTTCCCTGCAGGGGTGCACCACATTTCCCAACACGCTCGATCCCCTTTGGCCGGACACAGTTTCCTGGGTCATGCCCGGCCTCGGAAGATCAACACGTCGCATCCCTACCTAGGCACAACAGAGAGGTCAGCACGCCGGTCTAAATCCTATGGCGTAGGGGTCTAGGCCCATCGCCCATTGCACACCTGCACGTTGCGTGGGCGGCCGATGAGTAGACCTAGCAACCTCCATTACAAAGGAAATTGTGTTACGTGGTCCAACCCGGCGCGCGCCGCTCAGTCGCTAACGTCAAGAAGGCTTCGGTTGATACCACAATGTCGAGTGCCCATAACTGTTCCCGCGTAGTTGGTTAGTGCGTATAAGCCAGTGGCCAGACTCAGATCAAATACCAAGATGTCATTAAGCATGTTAATTGATGTAATCGCGAACGTCGACCAGGGCCAGGCCCACATCTCACCTGGGTGGTCTCAACCTGCCCTGTCGCTCCGCCACACAGTAACAGTCGGGGGCCGTCGGGAACCTAGGCCCACCACTACCGGGATGGAACCACCTGTCCTTTCAGCCCCCACGCTGGATCACTTGTGGGTACTCTACGAGTGGACCTGACTTTAGTCACCAAGTATCACATATTATGTATATAAGTATATACCCGTGATCACCTCCCGAGTGATCACGGCCCGATAGTATAGCATGGCAGACGGACAAGAATGTAGGGCCACTGATGGAATACTAGCATCCAATACTAAGCATTTAGGATTGCAGGTAAAGGTAACAACAGTAGTAGCAAAGACAGGCTATGCATCAGGATAGGACTAATGGAAAGTAGTAACATGCTACACTACTCTAACGGAAGTAGTAGAGAGAATAATAGGTGATATCTAGTGATCAGGGGGGCTTGCCTGGTTGCTCTGGCAAGACGGAGGGGTCATCAACACCGTAGTCGAACTCAGTGGCACCAACGCCGGTCTCGGGGTCTACCGGAGAAGGAGAGGGGGGAAGAAACAGTAAATACGGAGCAAACAAAGCATCACAAAACATAACGAGGCAATACGCGGTGCTATGTATGCACTAACGCGGTACTAGGCGATGCCGGCAAAGGGGGAAACATCCGGGAAAGTATTCCCGGTGTTTGACGTTTTCGGACAGACGAACCGGAGGGGGATTATTGCATGTTCGCTATGCTAGGTACGTGTGGCGGACGAACAGACTGTGCATTCGGAATCGTCTCGTGGTTCTGAGCAACTTTCATGTACAAAGTATTTTCATCCGAGTTACGGATTATTTTATATTAATTTCAAAGTTTAATCAATATTATGGAATTTCCTGAAAATTGGCTAAGTGTGAGATTTCTTCAGTTTTTGAACATCACTTAGCTGTTTTCCAGAGGCTATAGCTAGTGTTCTGTACATCCTATGAATTAGTGCATTTTATCATTTTTTTCGTCTTTCTGTGATCTACATGACAGTATCATTGACATCCATGTTAGAGTTCAGTTTCTTGATCAAAACTGCATTTGAAAAGTGCCACATGAAATTAATTCCAGAAACTGTTAAAAATACGAACATAGGATTTTGTGATTTTCATAGGATTTAATCCTTACATCTTTTGAATTTGGTCCAATGGGATGTTTTGAACCTTGTCAAGTGTACTACCCGCAAATATTTATTTTAGCTATGATAAGCTTTGTTTAGTTGCTGTTTTGAGGCTATTCAGGGGGCTAACCAGTGCTGGTTTATGAAAGCTAGCAGCTGCTACAGTAACTGAATATTACTGTAGCAGCGTTGCACTAGTAGTAGCAGTTGCAGACGGTGAGCGAAGGCGCGGTGAGGCAGGCGCGGAGGCGGGCGTGTGCGGGGGAGGTGGAGCACGGCGACACAGGCCAATGCTCGCGGCTGGCGGGAGGAGCTGGCGCAGGCTGGCATCCAGCCGCGGGCTAGGGACTGCGCGAGCGGCAATGGCAGCAGCACGCTGCCGCCGGATGCAGCGGCGGCAGTAGGCGAGTAGCAGCTATGCAGAGCAGTGAGGAAGCAAACGGGCTACATATGCGCGAGTGCGTTCGAACGAGTAGCGAGTGTCGCGTCCATCTAGGCTAGCGAGAGGTGCCGGGAACGACTGGAGCGGTGCCGGCGATGAGCTAAAGTGGCACCGGAGTTCAAGCGATAGTGGAAACAGAGCTAGCAGGCACGGGAAGGCACGCACTCATGCTTCTTGGGCTCCTGTGAGCATCAGGAGCTCGATGCCGTGCTCAGGCTAGCACGACATGGGCCATGGCCACGATGGCAAGGCGATCCGCGGCGACGAGCTCGCAGCAACAACGACGAGGTAGCTATGGTGCATGAGGGGGGTTAACGGGGATGAGCAAAAGACGAAGAAGCTCACCGAGCAGCACACCGATGGCCCTTGGTAGTTTAGGAGCAGCAAGAGTCGACGGCGTTCGTCGGAGGCGTGCCGACGTGTAACAACCCAAATTTTCAATTTGGAGTGTTATACATTAGATCTTCACTGCATACCATATTTTATTTGCTTTTGGATTTGATCCTAAGAAATTCTAGCAACTCAAGGACCCTCGGAAAGAGTTGGGGATTTCGTTATTTTCATATTTGAGCTTTCTCAAATTTTGAAAATAGGATCATTTGATTTTATTTATTTTATCTTCAATTATTTCTATTATAAAAATATGAGAGAGGGAATAAAATGACTTTCCCAAAATAAAGAAATATTGAGGATTTAATAATAAAATCAAATAAGATTTTATTTTGGAGTTTTGCTATTTTATTTGAATTTAGGGAAAATGCGCGTTTTTCAAAATTGCATTTAGGCCCCAAATAAATGTTCATCTTGTCCGGCTTGATTTAGAATCAGGGAAAATTTATTTCGGGATTTTTGGAGTCCATTTAGTATTTCTTTTTTTCTGCGCGTAATTATTAAAAAAAGGCGAACCGACTTTGGGCCGTGTTCGGCCAGGACTCCGTCCGGCCGGGCCTTTATAAGGCGCCACCCTCGAGCCCGTCAGCCCAAGCCGCGCCGCGCCAAAAAAACCCTAACCCTAGCCCAGATCCGCCGCCGCCGCCGAACCCCGCCGCCCGAGCCGCCGCCGCCCGCCGCCGGAGCCGCCGCTGCCCCACCGAGGTTGACCACCGCCCCGCCGCCGGCGGTTTTCCTCGAGAAAACCGTTCGGTTTTCCATTTGGTTTTTGTTCGGTTTTTTTAGATCTGTTTTTTATTTAGATCGGTTTATTTCCGGTTTAGTTTATTTAGCGAGCGTTCACTCGCGTTCGTTTTAGCGGACGCGTTCACAGTTTAGTTCCAGAAAACGAACGTTCGTTCATTAATCTGTTCATCGTTTTTCTTTTTCTCGGATTTTCCGCGATTATTTATGATCGCGATTTCTGATCCAATTTTCGTTCTAGTATAACTTTATTGCTCGTTTATCGGAATCAGGCGATTCAAGCGCCGGGAGTTTCGTCTCGAAACCCTCTTTCTGTTTAACCAACTCAAACAAGATTTTTCTTCTGTAAATTTGATTTAGGTCCAGATTAGTAAATGAAGTTTGTTTCTTTCGCCGTTTGACTTTCGTTGCTTCGTTCGATTTGATTCTTTTTGCAAACCGGAGTTCTTAAGTTGAACTTTCTGGTTAGATCTCTTATTTGAGTTTTACGTGTGCATTAGATGAGTACTTATTGTATGCTTGTTTGTTTGCGATAGAGTACCCGGAGTGCGCCGCTTGCTACTTTGAATATCAAGGTTTCACGGATCATCAGCAAGGCAAGTAACACTCTGATCATATCTCTTTACTACCCAGTTTTTATTGCATTAGATCAATCCTCAAACATTGCATGATTAGGATCTAATTAAATTGTGGGTTTTGGGAAGTAGATGAGGTAGTACCTATTTCCTGTTTTGTTATCAAACCTTTGGGAGTTACTTCTACGTTTGCTTATATTGCCATGCTATGCTAGTAGACTTGGATTGGGTGAGTGTATCCATGACAGATGTGAGATTGTTAAATTAATGGTTTATTTAAGGTGGCAACTTAAACACACATCTGGGTGGATTGAGGCACCTGGGTATTCTGGTGATTGCCTGTTTTTCTTTATGGACCGCCACCTAGGCTCAAAGGGATCATGAGATTATTCATACTAGAAACTTCCGTGTGCAGCCACAAGCTACTATGGGCTCTAGCATAGTTGACTAAGTCATGCGAACTCTTATAGTGGTAGACTAGCAGATGTAGGGGATGTAGGTTGGTACTGTCTACCCGATCGTAAGGTGCTAGCGCTTCTGAAAGACTATATCTCGGTCATCCGTTTCTCAAACATCATGTAGTGCGAGAATCCCAACGGGGGAGATCGAGTCTTGTGGGGAAAAGTGCGCAAACCTCTGCAGAGTGTATAAACTAATCATGGTTAGTCGTGTCCCCGGTTATGGACGTCTTGAGTATCTAGTACTTGGATTATCATGTGAATCTCATCATGTTACTTTAATTAATTTGTTGGGTTTTAATGATGATGCTTAATTGGGATTGACAGGGTGTCTACACTCTCAATGTTTAACAAACACCATGATAGTTAAATAAAATTTATTCCTTTACAGTGGGGAAAAATTGGCTTTATGCAAAACTGTAACCATAGAGCTTTCCACCAGCCATATATGCATGTAGTATAGCTTTATTCTAGCATTACTCTCTATGTGTTACATTGCCAGCATATTCCATGTGCTGACCCGTTTTCGGGCTGCAACATTCAAGTTGCAGACTTTTGAGACGACAAGTAAGGTGCCTTTAGGTTGTGGTTCTATACTCAGTGATGTCGTTGGAGTTGATGGACTCGCTTATCTTCCAAGCCTTCCGCTGTTACCGTTGTTAGATGGCCTTAAGCCATATTTATTGTGATAAGTTCTCTTTTGAGACATTCGATGTAATAAGTGTGTGATTGCTACTCTGTTATAAATCCTTCAAGTGCTGTGCGTGTCAGCATTGCTGATCCAGGGATGACACCGATGCGCAGAGATTAGACTGGTTGAGGTCTGGTCGCCACACGACGATCCGAGGAAGAAGACGGCCTCAATCCGAGGCTGCGATGATGCAGAGCTTGGGCTCCAGGTTGGGGACGCTGCAGCGGGTCCGACGGAGCTTCACGACATGACGGCGGAGCGAGGTGGTGGATGTGGCCCCGATGGTGACGGGGAACGGCGGCGAGCATACTCGGGTCAAAAGGGATCTGAGGAGGGGGGAAGCGCGGGTGTGAGAGAGAGGAGGGGGTCAGGCTAGGGTTAGCGGGAGGGTCGACGACGACCTTGTAGATGGCGGGGAGAGGCAGGATGGCTGCCGCGTGGCCATCCGCGGCGATGGACGCACGTCCGGCGGCCACCGCGTGCGGAGAGCAGTAGGAGGTAGGGGAAAGGCCCCCCTAGTGGGCTTGGCTGGCTACTCTGCATTGGAAGCCCAAGTGCACAGTAGGCCTTTGCCCCTTTTCTTATTTTTTTGCTTTATTTTTTGTTTTGCAAACTGTTTAGCCACCATTTGAGTTTTGTAAAAATATGTGACTTAGCTCAATGATTATAGTGTAATATTTACCACTGCCAGAAAATGGTTTGGAGCCAAAATGATTTCATTTGAATTTTTAATAAATGACTTTTCACTTTAGATTTGAATTGCCATTTGAATTGGGATTTGAAATGAGCTATCATCCAAATGATGATCAAGCACTAATAATCATGGTGACTACGCATTATCAGAGGGTGATCACTGTAGTGTGATACTGGGGATGTTACAAATCTCCTCCACTACAAGAAATCTCGTCCCGAGATTTAAGAGGTAGAGAAGGGGGGAGGTCTAGTTACAAAATTCTAACGGATCTGCTCGGCCTTGGTTGTTGTTCTCGAAGAGGTCAATCCGTTACATTGACGTCTTCATTTCTCTGCTTCAGGTCATCATGGTGAAGTCGTCCTTTTCTTTGGGAACTCCAATGTACTTATGAATCGGTAAGGGGCAGCTCGGCTACAACAGAATGCTTATGAGGGAAACAATCTAGGGTTAACCCATGAGTGAGCATAAGAGTATCTCTTGAGTTGAACATACAAAATACATCGAGAGTAAGGTACGCATATACAATAAGAGGTTCCAAGCGGATAGATAGTTGCTCGAAGTCTGAATCAGAGTGAGAAAGGGGTTCAGAGCAGCGAGAGTAAGTATTGCATCTGATACCAGAATAGAGCACTAGGAAGGTGTCCCGTGAATTAAATACGAAGCCAAGCGTGAGGAATAACCATTAGAAACAAGGTTGTATAGGAGAGTCAGGTTTCGATCCTATGGAACTGTAGGTTATGGGCCCACCATGTGGGTTAAAAGTAGGAAGGGCGGAGACGTCTTGCGTGATCATGTAAGCAAGGCATGTCAGAGGATAGCCTGTCATTTATGTCAGCAACAACATCGGTACCAAGGGCGAGGGACAAAGAGAACCATTTTCCTGCTCGTCGAAACGAGGCGGGCCAATAGGCACAGTTATCGTCCATCGGTGGTTACCGGAATATCATCAACAATAGTAACAGGGTCTTACTGACCGAGTTGTAAACCATGGTGTTTACATAAGCAGGGAGATATTACTGCTTATGTCATATTGATCACAGAAAGGTTAAACAAAACAATGGAAATGAAATTATGTTTATCAGATTAAACAAAACAATGGAAGGGAAAAAGTGTTTAAACACATATTTCAGGGGTATATCCTTCCCAAGGATAAGCAGGGCATGATATCCATGACAGGATATAACATAGAAAACCCTTTAGGTAAGAGGAGAGAAATTTCATGACATTACCCATACAAAGGTGTTTGGATAATTGATAAGGAAAATTTAGCATTGTGCTTCAAATGTTCTTATTGATGATAGGAGTTCCTCGTACATGCTTCAAGATAGCGTTGACATGGTATTCAAGCAAAGGCCGGACTTTGGAGACACAAAGGATTCATCAGGAACAACTTATAAAATAAGTCTTACGATTTCCTCATGGAAGAATCGCTAAGCTTGCTAAAAAGGAAACTATAACAATAGGTCCTCCGGCAAGGTGTGCTAGGCATGACATCATCTTACCGGGTCATATAAAGACCAATGTTATAACTCTTGGATATATGTTCCAACCATCATATCTGACCGAGATTCATATCTGATTGGTGTCGGGATACCTCAAACTTAGGATGCTTGAGGATAAAAGGAGCAACACAAATTGACGAGATGACATCGAAGATTCTCGAGAAATAAAATATGGAAGCGAGTTCCGAAACAAGAGTTCATCAGTAAACCAACGAGAGGATGAGAAGGTGGCTGATGGAATCGGCAACAATTCATCGAGGTTTCCAAAAAGATGGATTTCCACAATTATGTGAACAAGGAGATAATATCGGACATATCGATGTAGATAACGAAGTATGTTCGAGGAAAACATCCACGAGTAAACATTGATCAAAACATGCACCTGGAAGGACGGACTAAGTAGCCCGATCGATGTTAGAATGGTGATTCAATAACCAATAGACTAAGAATCAAGATATCAACCATTAACTTCAAGCAACAGTGTTGCTAGAAGTTTTGAAATTGCACATCAAAGTTAAATGGCTTGTATTCTAGTTAGAAACAACACGGGGACCAAGATATGAATGGAGATGGCGAGAAGTATTACTATATCAAGAATTCTTAGGAGGTGGTGAAATTCTCACCACATTTTTGACATAAAAGATGGTAATACTCCAAGGTAGAACACAACATAAGTTGGTTAGCAAGGAACTCAAGGTACAACGCAAAACTAGAACAAGTTTTGTGTTGGGAGGGAGATCAATAATGTTGTTGATGTTAACACAATTCATCAAGGGGGCAAGCATGTAATTTCTCATCAGGAACTCAATGTACGTCTCGGAAGAAGTTAAAATGTTGATGATGGTCTCGACACATTTATCGAGAGGTTTCACGAAGATGTAATCGATTGGCGATGACACCACACCAAGGGAATGGTGAAGCAAAAGGTTACTATAACCATAGATAAGATGACATCTCAGAATTATGAGATGTCTCTCAAGACAAACAATATGATGCGGAAAGTTTGATGTAAGCTTAGAGCACTGTCGAGATTGTGTCCCGGGGATGAAGGGCATAGGTAGAATGGTCAAGCAGTCAGCCTGACGATGATGATGTAGTCAATCAGTTGGGAATGACATGATCGAGTACAAACTCGTAAGCAATGAAGATTACTAAGAGTTCTCGAATCGCAATGCAGACTCGATTCACTTTTCGGTGTTCTCAGTTGACGAGAACCCAGAACTCGTGGAGTGACTATGATAGGGAAAGGTATTACTCCATCACAAATTCATAAGATGTAGTGCAATGGCATGATATCCTCGAGATACCAGGGGGATAATACTAGAAGGCATATCAAATTAAAGGTTGAAGTGGGGTGTATTGATCTATAGAAGACAAGCGCTTCAACTTCTGAGAGATGGAATCAAAGGAAGAAATTATGGTCGGAACCACAATCATAAATGACTGAACCATGGATACAAGATGAACTTATAACAAGGGGGTAATTATTTTTACGAGCAGCTTCCATGATAAGTTCTACATCGTGTCCATGGGCATGAACACAAAGTTCAAGGTCGACTCCCACTTCTCCAATGCATAACCTTTCATTCACTCCTCGCGTTCGATGAAGTTGTAGTGCTGAAATTTTATCTGGCATAACACCGTTAGAGTATGACCCATAGGAGCTTCCGGGTTTACACAAATTAGAAAAGGCATAGCTTCAACCCATCGGGGCCTCTTAGAAACATATACCACAACTTCAGGAGTAATTTATACAAGCTCGAAAGCAGAGCATGGTTGAGAAAGCAGATGATACGATTTACCAAAGACATTATGTATCCAAGGGAAGGCTCACAAGGTTATTGAATATGAAGGACGTTGTTGGATAAAATCCAACAAAGGATCTGCCGGTACATAACGGAGCTGATGTGAGCATCGACACACAACCAGAGGAAGTAACAATGCAAAGGCATTGGATTATAGAAACAACTAACTAATTCAGAGCTCAAATGCAAAGGAATTATGATTTTCAAATCAAGTGATCAGAAGCAACGCTCTAATTAGGGCTGGATAAGTTGAATAGCCTTACGGGTACAATTGACGACGATTTGATTGGTTGAGAACCAGCTCCAGTTCAAAATGATGTCTGAGCTGGACGGATGAATCATAGGATCTGACTGAGGATTGCGAGCATTCGCAACTTTTGAATCAATGGACTCAAAATGATAGTGACAAAGGATACTAAATGAATATTGTTGGTCTTAAGGAACGCAACCAAAATGCAAGCACACAATTGCAGAGCAATAGCGGCAGAGGATTACCGGAAGATCAGATAACATCTCAATGTATCTTGTGAATCATATGAACAACGAGGGAAGAATGGATACTCGGTAAGTGTGAGGAATTATCCGTAGGGGGTATTCATGTGGCAAGGAATTGCAAGGCAGTACGCTCAAGGATTCTTAAAAAGTTTGGAGAATTATTCGATGCATCTTGTAATAACAAGAGCAACTGGGAATGAAAGTAAGACGATTGGTGCCTGTAATTCTCCATAGGGATAACAGTTGTAGGGAATTGCAAAAGCAACGGGAACAAGGTCTCAAGTGAACACTGGAGAGTATCTTCCAAATATTCTGGTGTAGTTGGCGATCATTTGGACTGAATGGGCTCTCCGGGAGAAAGTATTACCGAGAACCTAGAGTCAGAGTCAGTAAAATCGTTTAACCCGAATAGAAGAGATGTCAGAGTCCCAGAGTATAGGTCGAGGAATAAAAGATCCTACTACCATCCAATGGCGACGTGGGCCCGTAAGCCACACAGCCATGTTAGTAATTTTTTTGCAATGACTAGACTCAACTTCAGCCAAGGAGTTGGAAGGGAGATTCCTACAGGCAGTCGGCTCTGATACCAACTTATGACACCCTCGATTTGACCGTACACTACTCATACACGCAAATATGTACGGTCAAGATCAGGGACTCACGGGGAGATATCTCAACACAACTCTAGACATAAATTAAAATAATACAAGCTTTATATTACAAGCCAGGGGCCTCGAGGGCTTGAATACATAAGCTCGAGTACAAAAGAGTCAAAGGAAGCAATAATATCTGAGTACAGACATAAGTTAAACAAGATTGCCTTAAGAAGGCTAGCACAAAAGTAGCAATGACCGAAAAGGCAAGGCCTCCAGCCTGGGACCTCCTAACTACTCCTCGAAGTCGAACTCCACGTAGAAACATCCTCTGGCTTCTGGACTCCAGCATCTGGTTGCGACAACTAGGAATAGGAAGGGGGAAAAGGGGGAGCAAAGCAACCGTGAGTCCTCATCCAAAGTACTCGCAAGCAAGGATCTACACTACATATGCATTGTTATCAATGAAATGGATAGTATCTGTGTACTGAACTGCTGAATGCTAGAATAAGAGGGGGATAGCTAGTTCTATCGAAGACTACACTTCTGACAGCCTCCATCTTGAAGTAGTAGAAGAGAGTAGATGGTAAGTTAACCAAGTATCATCGCATAGCATAATCCTACCCAGCGACCCTCTCCTTGTCTCCCTGTGAGAGAGCGATCATCGGGTTGTATCTGGCACTTGGAAAGGTGTGTTTTATTAAGTATCCGGTTCTAGTTGTCATAAGGTCAAGGTACAACTCCGGGTCATCCTTTTACTGGGGGACATGACTATTCGAATAGATAAACTTACCTGTAGGGGAGCACCACATTTCCCAACATGCTCGATCCCCTTTGGCCGGACACACTTTCCTGGATCATGCCCGGCCTCGGAAGATTAACACGTCGCAGCCCTACCTAGGCACAACAGAGAGGTCAGCACGCCGGTCTAAATCCTATGGCGCAGGGGTCTGGGCCCATCGCCCATTGCACACCTGCACATTGCGTGGGCGGCCGGTGAGAAGACCTAGCAACCTCCATTACAAAGGAAGTTGCATTACGCGGTCCAACCCAGCGCGCGCCACTCAGTCGCTAACGTCAATAAGGCTTTGGATGATACCACGACGTTGAGTGCCCATATATGTTCCGCATAGTTGGTTAGTGCGTATAGGCCAGTGGCCAGACTCAGATCAAATACCAAGATCTCGTTAAGCGTGTTAATTGATGTAACCGTGAACGCCGACTAGGGCCAGCCCACCTGTCACCTACGTGGTCTCAACCTGCCGTGTCACTCCACCACAAAGTAACAGTCGGGGGCCATCGGGAACCCGGGCCCACCACTACAAGGATGGATCAACCTGTCCTTTCAGCCCCCACACCGGAATCACTCATGGGTACTCTACGAGCGGACCCGACTTTAGTCACCAAGTATCACATATTATGTATATAAGTATATACCCGTGATCACCTCCTGAATGATCACGACCCGATAGTATAGCATGGCAGACGGATAAGAATGTAGGGCCACTAATGGAATACTAGCATCCTATACTAAGCATTTCAGATTGTAGGTAAAGGTAACAACAGTAGTAGCAAAGACAGGCTATGCATGAGGATAGGATTAACAGAAAGCAGTAACATGCTACACTACTCTAATGCAAGTAGTAGAGAGAAGAATAGGCGATATCTAGTGATCAAGGGGGGGCTTGCTTGGTTGCTCTGGCAAGACGAAGGGGTCGTCAACACCGTAGTCGTACTCAGTGGCACCAGTGCTGGTCTCGGGGTCTACCGGAGAAGAAGAGTTGGGAAGAAACAATAAATACGGATCAAACAAAGCATCACAAAATATAACGAGGCAATACGCGGTGCTAGGTATGCCCTAATGCGATACTAGGCGATGCCGGCAAAGGGGGGAAACATCGGGGAAAGTATTCCCGGTGTTTGACGTTTTCGATCAGACGAAACGGAGGGGGATTGTTGCATTTTTACTATGCTGGGTACGTGTGGAGGACGAACGGACTACGTATTCGGAACCGTCTCGTCGTTCTGAGAAACTTTCATGTACAAAGTATTTTCATCCGAGTTACGGATTATTTTATATTAATTTCAAAGTTTAATCAATATTATGGAATTTCCTGAAAATTGGCCAAGTGTGAGAATTGTTCAGTTTTTGAACATCACTTAGCTGTTTTCCAGAGGCTATAGCTAGTGTTCTGTACATCCTATGAATTAGTGCCTTTTACCATTTTTTTCATCTATCTGTGATCTACATGACAGTATCATTGACATCCATGTTAGAGTTCAGTTTCTTGATCGAAACTGCATTTGAAAAGTGCCACTTGAAATTAATTCCAGAAACTGTTAAAATATACGAACATACGATTTTGTGATTTTCATAGGATTTAATCCTTACATCTTTTGTATTTGGTCCAATGGGATGTTTTGAACCTTGTCAAGTATACTACCCGCACATATTTATTTTAGCTATGTAAAGCTTTGTTTAGTTGCTGTTTTGAGGCTGTTCAGGGGGCTAACCAGTGCAGTTTTATAAAAGCTAGCATTCGCTATAGTAACTGAATGTTACTGTAGCAGCGCTGCACTAGTAGTAGCAGTTGTAGACGGCGAGCGAAGGCGTGGCGAGGCAGGCACAGAGGCGGGCGTGTGCGGGGGAGGCGGAGCACGGCGACGCAGGCGAAGGCTCGCGGCTGGCGGGATGAGCTGGCGTGGGCCGGCAGCCAACCGCGGGCTGGGGACTGCGCGAGCGGCAATGGCAGCAGCACGCGGCCGCCAGATGCAGCAGCGGCAGTAGGCGAGCGGCAGTAGGCGAGCGGCAGCTATGCAGAGCAGTGCGGTAGCAAACGGGCTACGTGTGCGCGGCTGCGTTCGGATGAGCAGCGAGTGTCACATCCATCTAGGCTAGCGAGAGGCACCGGGAACGACCACAGCGACGTCGACGATGAGCTAAAGAGGCACTGGAGTTCAGGCGCTAGTGGAAACAGAGCTTGGAGGCACGGGAAGGCACGTACTCGTGCTTGTTGGGCTCCTGTGAGCACCAGGAGCTCGATGCCGTGCTCAGGCGAGCACGACAGGGGCCATGGCCACGACGGCAAGGTGATCCACGGCGACGAGCTAACAACAACGGCGACAAGGTAGCTACGGTGCGCGAGGGGGGTTAACGGGGATGAGCAGAAGACGAAGAAGCTCACCGAGCGGCACGCCGATGGCCCTTGGTAGTTTAGGAGCAGCAGGAGTTGACATCATTCGTCGGAGACGCACCGGCGATCCGAGGAAGAAGACGACCTCAATCCGAGGTTGCGGTGACGCAGAGCTCGGGCTCCAGGTCGGGGAGGTTGCAGTAGGGTCCGGCGGAGCTTCATGATACGTCTCCAACGTATATATAATTTTTGATTGCTCCATGATATTATATTATCTATTTTGGATGTTAATGGGCTTATTTTTACACTTTTATTATATTTTGGGACTAACCTATTAACCGGAGGCCCAGCCCAAATTGTTGTTTTTTTGCCTATTTTAGAGTTTCGCCGAAAAGGAATATCAAACAGAGTCCAAACGGAATGAAACCTTCGGGAGCGTTATTTTTGAACAAACGTGATCCAAGAGACTTGGAGTGGACGTTAAGAAGCAATCGAGGAGGACACGAAGCAGGGGGGCGCAACCACCCCCTGGGCGCGCCCTCCACCCTCATGGGCCCCTCGTTGCTCCACCGACCTACTTCTTCCTCCTATATATATCCATATACCCCGCAAACATCCAGGAGCACCACGAAACCCTATTTTGACCGCCGCAACCTTCTGTACCCAAGAGATCCCATCTTGGGGCCTTTTCCGGAGCTCCACCGGAGGGGGCACTGATCATAGAGGGCCTCTACATCAACTCCATGGCCCCTCCGATGATGTGTGAGTAGTTTACTTTAGACCTTCGGGTACATAGTTAGTAGCTAGGTGGCTTCTTCTCTCTCTTTGGTTCTCAATACAAAGTTCTCCTCGATTCTCTTGGAGATCTATTCGATGTAATCTTCTTTTGCGGTGTGTTTGTCGAGATCCGATGAATTGTGGGTTTATGATCAAGTCTATCTATGAACAATATTTGAATCTTCTCTGAATCCTTTTATGTATGATTGGTTTATCTTTGCAAGTCTCTTTCAATTATCAGTTTGGTTTGTCTTGCAATGGGAGAAGTGCTTAGCTTTGGGTTCAATCTTGCGGTGCTCGATCCCAGTGACAGAAAGGGAAACGACACGTATTGTATTGTTGCCATCGAGGATAACAAGGTGGGGTTTACATCATATTGCATGAGTTTATCCCTCTACATCATGTCATCTTTCTTAAGGCGTTACTCTGTTCTTATGAACTTAATACTCTAGATGCATGCTGGATAGCGGTCGATGTGTGGAGTAATAGTAGTAGATGCAGAATCATTTCGGTCTACTTGTCACGGACGTGATGCCTATATACATGATCATGCCTAGATATTCTCATAATTATTCGCTTTTCTATCAATTGCTCGACAGTAATTTGTTCACCCACCATAATACTTATGCTATCTTGAGAGAAGCCACTAGTGAAACCTATGGCCCCCAGGTCTATTCTCCATCATATAAGTTTTCCATCTACTTTATTTTGCAATTTGTACTTTCAATCTATATCATAAAAATACCAAAAATATTTATCTTATTATTATCATCTCTATCAGATCTCACTCTTGCAAGTGGCCTTGAAGGGCTTGACAACCCCTTTATCGCGTTGATTGCGAGGTTCTTATTTGTTTGTGTAGGTACGAGGTGACTCACGCATGGTCTCCTACTGGATTGATACCTTGGTTCTCAAAAACTGAGGGAAATACTTATGCTGCTTTACTGCATCACCCTTTCCTCTTCAAGGGAAAACCAATGCAGTGCTCAAGAGGTAGCAAGAAGGATTTCTGACGCCGTTGCCGGGGAGATCTACGTCAAGTCAAGACATACCAAGTACCCATCATAACTCTTATCCTTCGCATTACATTATTTTCCATTTGCCTCTCGTTTTCCTCTCCCCCACTTCACCCTTGCCATTTTATTCGCCCTTCTTCTGTTCGTCTTTCCATTTGCTTTGATGTCTTACTTGGCTCGTTTGCTAGTTTGGTTGGAATAGTTGTTCATTTATTGCTAAACAGAGAACCTAAGATCTATGGATCCTCATCCGCTTGCTAATCTTTTTAAGAGATCCAATTATGATGAACCAATTGCTAGTGAGTTTTGTGCACTAGATTATCTTTATGAAGTTTTGCTTGAAATTCATGAATCTGAAAATCGTGATGAAGTACTTTATGGAGTGATTCACGATGGATCTTTGAATAGAAAGCACGACTGCAATGATGATAGTATAAATTCTATTAATATCAATTGTGCTTATAATATGCAAAACCCTAAGCTTGGGGATGCTAGTTTTGCTATGTCTACCACTTGTTGCAATGATCATGATTGGGGTGATTCTTCTTATGATCTTGAAAATTTATTTAAGCCCCATGATGAATATGAGATTGATTATAATGTTTGCGATAATATTTAAAGTGGGTTTGGAAGAGTGTCAACTTTAGATCCCATATATTTGGAGAATGTTCAATCTTATGAAGTTTTTGATAAAAGTGGGTTTGGAGAGGTCATGACTTTAATTAATGTTAATCCCACTATTTTGGAAGAGTGTCAACTTTGCATACATGTGGATCGTGTTAATAATATGTTTTGTGATAGCTATATTGTTGAATTTGCTTATGATCCTACATGTAATTATTATGAGAGAGGGAAATATGGTTGTAGAGATTTTCATGTTGCTAGATTACGTCTCGTTATGTTGAGATTGCTATTGTTTCTTTCCTCTTCCTTGCATATGCTAGTTTTTGCTTGCTATGATAATTTGTTTGCCTATAAGATTCCTATTCATAGGAAGTATGTTAGACTTATATGTGTTTGTCACGTGTTTCATGATGCTATCTTTGTGCTTCAATTCTTGTCTTTCATGTGAGCATGATTGAAATTATCAATGCCTAGCTAAAAGGCTTTAAAGAAAAGCGCTTGTTGGGAGACAACCCAATATTTTTCCTTGCTGTTATTTAATAAATAATTTATCTAGCCTCTTCTTTGGTTGTGTTTTTTGTGTTTAATTAGTGTTTGTGCCAAGTAGAACCGTTGGGAAGACTTGGGGAAAGTCTTTTTGATCTTGCTGTAAAAAACAGAAACTTTAGCGCTCACGAGAATTGCTGCCATTTTTTTATTGGAGACTGCATTTAGTTAATTATTTTTGAAGATGATTAATAGATAAATTCCTCACGTCCATAAATTTATTTTAGAATTTTTGGGGTCCAGAAGTTTGCGT
This sequence comes from Triticum urartu, assembly GCF_003073215.2. Taxonomy (NCBI): domain Eukaryota; kingdom Viridiplantae; phylum Streptophyta; class Magnoliopsida; order Poales; family Poaceae; genus Triticum; species Triticum urartu. Next base: position 277,998,278 of record NC_053022.1, read on the forward strand.
TACTTACAGATTACTACAGACTGTTCTGCTTCTGACAGATTCTGTTTTCCGTGTGTTGTTTGCTTATTTTGATGAATCTATGCCTAGTAAAAGAGTTTACAAACAATAGAGAAGTTGGAATACAGTAGTTATAACACCAGTATAAATAAATAATGAGTTCATTACAGTACCTTGAAGTGGTGTTTTGTTTTCTTTCGCTAACGGAGCTCACGAAATTTTCTATTTAAGTTTTGTGTTGTGAAGTTTTCAAGTTTTGGGTAAAGATTTGATGGATTATGGAACAAGGAGTGGAAAGAGCCTAAGCTTGGGGATGCCCATGGCACCCCAAGGTAAAATACAAGCACACCAAAAAGCCTAAGCTTGGGGATGCCCCGGAAGTCATCCCCCCTTTTGTCTTCGTTCATCGCTAACATTACTTGAAGCTATATTTTTATACGCCACATGATATGTGTTTTCCTTGGAGCGTCTTGTATGATTTGAGTATTTGATTTTTAGTTTACCACAATCATACTTGAATTACACACCTTTGAGAGAGACACACATGAATTGGAATTTATTAGAATACTCTATGTGCTTCACTTATATCTTTTGAGCTATATAGTTTTTGCTCTAGTGCTTCACTTATATCTTTTAGAGCACGGTGGTGGTTTTATTTTATAGAAATAATTGATCTCTCATGCTTCACTTATATTATTTTGAGAGTCCTTTAGAACAACATGGCAATTTTCTTTTAGGCATAATAAAAACTTTCATATAAGTGCATTGAATACTAAGAGAAGTTTGATACTTGATGATTGTTTTGAGATATGGAGATAGTGATACTAGAGTCATGCTAGTTGAGTAGTTGTGAAATTGAGAAGTACTTGTGTTGAAGTTTGTGATTCCCGTAGCATGCACGTATGGTGAACCATTATGTGATGAAGTCGGAGCATGATTTATTTATTGATTGCCTTCCTTATGAGTGGCGGTCGGGGACGAGCGATGGTCTTTTCCTACCAATCTATCCCCCCCTAGGAGCATGCACGTAGTACTTTGTTTCGATAGCTAATAGATTTTTGCAATAAGTATGTTAGTTCTTTATGACTAATGTTGAGTCCACGGATTATACGCACCCTCACCCTTCCACCATTGCTAGCCTCTCTAGTACCGCGCAACTTTCGCCGGTACCATAAACCCACCATATACCTTCCTCAAAACAGCCACCATACCTACCTATTATGGCATTTCCATAGCCATTCCGAGATATATTGCCATGCAAATTTCCACCGTTCCATTATTATGACACGCATCATCATTGTCATATTGCTTTGCATGATCATTCACTTGACATCGTATTTGTGGCAAAGCCACCGTTCATAATTCTTTCATACATGTCACTCTTGATTCATTGCGTATCCCGATACACTGCCGGAGCCATTCACATAGAGTCATATTTTTTTTCTAAGTATTGAGTTGTAACTCTTGAGTTGTAAGTAAAAAGAAGTGTGATCATCATCATTATTAGATCATTGTCCCAGTGAGGAAAGGATGATGGAGACTATGATTCCCCCACAAGTCGGGATGGGACTCCGGACGAAAAAAAGAAAAAAAAAGAAAAGAGACCAAAATAAAAGAAAAGAAAGAAGGCCCAAATAAAAAATGAGAGAAAAAGAGAGACGGGACAATGTTACTATCCTTTTTCTACACTTGTGCTTCAAAGTAGCACCATGATCTTCATGATAGAGAGTCTCCTATGTTGTCACTTTCATAAACTAGTGGGAATTTTACATTATAGAACTTGGCTTGTATATTCCAATGATGGGCTTCCTCAAAATTGCCCTAGGTCTTCGTGAGCAAGCAAGTTGGATTCACACCCACTTAGTTTCTTTTGTTGAGCTTTCATACACTTATAGCTCTAGTGCATCCGTTGCATGGCAATCCCTACTCACTCACCTTGATATGTATTAATGGGCATCTCTATAGCCCGTTGATATGCCTAGTTGATGTGAGACTATCTTCTCCTTTTTTGTCTTCTCAACAACCACCATTCTATTCCACCATAGTGCTATATCCATGGCTCACGCTCATATATTGCATGAAGATTGAAAAAGTTTGAGAACATCAAAAGTATGAAACAATTGCTTGGCTTGTCATCGGGGTTGTGCATGATTTAATATTTCGTGTGATGAAGATAGAGCATAGCCAGACTATATGATTTTGTAGGGATAACTTTCTTTGGCCATGTTATTTTGAGAAGACATGATTGCTTAGTTAGTATGCTCGAAGTATTATTATTTCTATGTCAATATTAAACTTTTATCTTGAATATTTTGGATCTGAAAATTCATGCCACAATAAAGAAAAATTACATTGAGAAATATTTTGGAAGCATTCCACAACAAAAATTCTTTTTTATCATTTACCTACTCGAGGACGAGCAGGAATTAAGCTTGGGGATGCTTGATACGTCTCCAACGTATCTATAATTTTTGATTGCTCCATGCTATTATATTATCTACTTTGGATGTTAATGGGCTTATTTTTACACTTCTATTATATTTTTGGGACTAACCTATTAACCAGAGGCCCATCCCAAATTGCTGTTTTTTGCCTATGTAGAGTTTCGCCGAAAAGGATATCAAACGGAGTCCAAATGGAATGAAACCTTCGGGAGCATTATTTTTGGAACAAACGTGATCTAGGAGACTTGGAGTGGACGTCAAGAAGCAATCGAGGAGGCCACGAGGCAGGGGGCGCGCCCACGCCTCCTGGGCGCGCCCTCCACCCTCATGGGCCCCTCGTTGCTCCACCGACCTACTTCTTCCTCCTATATATATCCATATACCCCACAAACATCCAGGAACACCACGAAACCCTATTTCCACCGCCGCAATCTTCTGTACCCAAGAGATCCCATCTTGGGGCCTTTTTTGGAGCTCCACCGGAGGGGGCATTTATCACGGAGGGCCTCTACATCAACTCCATGGCCCCTCCGATGGTGTGTGAGTAGTTTACTTCAGACCTTCAGGTCCATAGTTAGTAGCTAGATGGCTTCTTCTCTCTCTTTGGATCTCAATACAAAGTTCTCCTCGATTCTCTGTGTTTGTCGAGATCCAATGAATTGTGGGTTTATGATCAAGTCTATCTATGAACAATATTTGAATCTTCTCTAAATTCTTTTATGTATGATTGGTTTATCTTTGCAAGTCTCTTCGAATTATCAGTTTGGTTTGGCCTACTAGATTGATCTCTCTTGCAATGGGAGAAGTGCTTAGCTTTGGGTTCAATCTTACGGTGTCCTTTCCCAGTGACAGTAGGGGCAGCAAGGCACGTATTCTATTGTTTCCATCGAGGATAACAAGATGGGGTTTACATCATATTGCATGAGTTTATCCCTCTACATCATGTCATCTTGCTTAAGGCGTTACTTTGTTCTTATGAACTTAATACTCTAGATGCATGCTGGATAGCGGTCGATGTGTGGAGTAATAGTAGTAGATGCAGAATCGTTTCGGTCTACTTGTCACGGACGTGATGCCTATATACATGATCATGCCTAGATATTCTCATAATTATTCGCTTTTCTATCAATTGCTCGACCAGTAATTTGTTCACCCATCGTAATACTTATGCTATCTTGAGAGAAGCCACTAGTGAAACCTATGGCCCCCGGGTCTATTCTCCATTATATAAGTTTCCCATCTACTTTATTTTGCAATTTTTACTTTCAATCTATATCATAAAAATACCAAAAATATTTATCTTATTATTATCATCTCTATCAGATCTCACTCTTGCAAGTGGCCGTGAAGGGCTTGACAACCCCTTTATAATGTTGGTTGCGACGTTCTTATTTGTTTGTGTAGGTACGAGGTGACTCGCGCGTGGTCTCCAACTGGATTGATACCTTGGTAAAACCAACGCAGTCATCAAGAGGTAGCACTTCACGACATGAGGGCAGAGCGAGGTGGTGGCTATGGCCGCGATGGCGACAGGAAACGGCGGCGAGCGTGCTCGGGTCAAAAGGGATCTGAGGAGGGGGAAGCGCGGGCGTGAGAGAGAGGAGGGGTCAAGCTAGGGTTAGCGGGAGGGTCGACGACGACCTTGTAGATGGCGGAGAGAGGCAGGATGGCTGCCGCGTGGCCATCCGCGGCGATGGACGCACGTCCGGCGGCCACCGCGTGCGGAGAGCAGTAGGAGGTAGGGGAAAGGCCCCCCTAGTGGGCTAGGCTGGCTACTGTGCATTGGAAGCCCAAGTGCACAGTAGGCCTTTGCCCCTTTTCTTATTTTTTGCTTTATTTTTTGTTTTGCAAATTGTTTAGCCACCATTTGAGTTTTGTAAAAATATGTGACTTAGATCAATAATTATAGTGTAATATTTACCACTGCCAAAAAATGGTTTGGAGCCAAAATGATTTCATTTGAATTTTTAATAAATGATATTTCACTTTAAATTTGAATTGCCATTTGAATTGGAATTTCAAATGAGCTATCATCCAAATAATGATCAAGCACTGATAATCATGGTGACTACGCATTATCAGAGGGTGATCACTGTAGTGTGATATTGGGGATGTTACAGCTATTCCACCTATAGTGCTATATCAATGGCTTGCGCTCATGTATTGCGTAAGGGTTGAAAAGGCTGAAGCGCGTTAAAAAGTATGAACCAATTGCTCGGCTTGTCATCGGGGTTATGCATGATGGGAGCATTTTGTGTGAAGAAAATGAAACATGGCCAAACTATATGATTTTGTAGGGATAAGCTTTCTTTGGCTATGTTATTTTGATAAGACATAATTGCTTGGTTAGCATGCTTGAAGTATTACTATTTTTATGTCAATATTAAACTTTTATCTTGAATCTTTTGGATCTGAACATTCATGATACAATAAAGATAATTACATTGAAAATTATGTTAGGGAGCATTCCACATCAAAATTCTATTTTTATCATTTACCTACTCGAGGACGAGCAAGAATTAAGCTTGGGGATGCTTGATACGTCTCCAACCTATCTATAATTTTTTATTGTTCCATGCTATTATATTACCTATTTTGGATGTTTAATGGGCTTTAATATACCTTTTTATATTATTTTTGGGACTAACCTATTAACCGAAAGCCCAGTGCAAATTGTTGTTTTTTGCCTATTTCAGTGTTTCGTAGAAAAGGAATATCAAACGGAATCCAAATTGAATAAAACCTTCGCGAGGATCTTTTTTGGAACAAACGTGATCTAGGAGACTTGGAGTGGACGTCAAGGAAGCAGCGAGGCGGCCACGAGGTAGGGCAGCGCGCCCAGGGGGGCAGGCGCGCCCCCCACCCTCGCATGGGCCCCTCGCAGCTCCACCGACCTACTTCTTTCGCCTATATATACTCTTATACCCTAAAACCTTTCGGGAGAGGCACGAAACACATTTTCCACTGCCGCAACCTTCTGTACCCGTGAGATCCCATCTTGGGGCCTTTTTCGGCAATCTGTCAGAGGGGGATTCGATCACGGAGGGCTTCGACATCAACACCATAGCCTCTCCGATGATGTGTGAGTAGTTTACCATAGACCTTCGGGTCCATAGTTATTAGCTAGATGGCTTCTTCTCTCTTTGGATCTCAATACAAAGTTCTCATTGATCTTCTTGGAGATCTATTCGATGTAACTCTTTTTGCGGTGTGTTTGCCGAGATCCGATGAATTATGGGTTTATGAACTTGATCATCTATTATTATTATTTGATTCTTCTCTGAATTCTTATATGCATGATTTGATATCTTTGCAAGTCTCTTCAAATTATCGGTTTAGTTTGACCTACTAGACTGATATTTCTTGCAATGGGAGAAGTGCTTAGCTTTGGGTTCAATGTTGCGGTGTCCTTTCCCAGTGACAGCAGGGGCAGCAAGGCACGTATTGTATTGTTGCCATCGGGGATAAAAAGATGGGGTTTATATCATATTGCTTGAGTTTATCCCTCTACATCATGTCATCTTGCCTAATGCGTTACTCCGTTCTTATGAACTTAATACTCTATATGCATGTTGGATAGGGGTCGATGTGTGGAGTAATAGTAGTAGATGCAGAATCGTTTCAGTGTACTTGTCACGGACGTGATGCCTATATTCATGATCATTGCCTTAGATATCATCATAACTATGCGCTTTTCTATCAATTGCCCGGCAGTAATTTTTTCACCCACCGTAATACATGCTATCTTGAGAGAAGCCACTAGGGAAACCTATGGCCCCCGGGTCTACTTTACATCATATAAGTTTCCGATCTACAATTCTAGCTTACTATCTATTTTGCAATCTTTATTTTCCAATCTATACCATGAAAATACCAAAAATATTTATCTTATTATCTCTATCAGATCTCACTTTCGTAAGTGACCGTGAAGGGATTGACAACCCCTTTATCGTGTTGGTTGCAAGGTTCTTGTTTGTTTGTGCAGGTACTAGGCGACTAGCGTGTAGTCTCCTACTGGATTGATACCTTGGTTCTCAAAAACTAAGGGAAATACTTACGCTACTTTGCTGCCTCACCCTTTCCTCTTCAAGGGAAAACCAACGCATGCTCAAGAGGTAGTAGGACCACTCCCGGTGATGACCATAGTTTGAGGAGTTCATTTATTCACCGTGTGTTAATGCTTTGTTCCGGTTCTCTATTAAAAGGAGGCCTTAATATCCCTTAGTTTCCAATTGGACCCCGCTGCCACAGGAGGTTAGGACAAAAGATGTCATGCAAGTTCTTTCCATAAGCATGTATGACTATTAATGAAATACATGCCTACATTATATTTATGAACTAGAGCTAGTGTCGTATCGCCCAAGGTTATGACTGTCACATGATGGATATCATCCAACAAATTACCGATCCAATGCCTATGAATTTCTCTTATATTGTTCTTGCTAAGTTACTACTGCTATCATTACTGTTGCACTTGCTACAAAATTACAACTATCACTGTTACCGTTACTATTGTTGTTGCCACTACTATCAAAACTACCAAACTACTTTGCTACTGATCACTTTGCTGCAGATAATTAATCTCCAGGTGTGGTCGAATTGACAACTCAGCTACTAATACTTGCAAATATTCTTTGGCTCCCCTTGTGTCGAATCTATAAATTTGGATTGAATACTCTACCCTCGAAAACTGTTGCGATCCCCTATACTTGTGGGTTATCAAGACCTTTTTCAGGCACCATTGCCGGGGAGCATAGCTATATTTGTTGAGTCATTTGGGATCATTATCAATCTATCACTATGAAGAATCTGAAGGATGCTAAGACTAAGATTTTTCCCTCTAAGACGAGGGGAGGTAAGGAACTGCCATCTAGCTCTGCTTTATATTCACCTTGTGTTATAAGTAAACTTGCAATACCACCACATGCTATTAATCATTATATGTCACAAGTTATTGATGATGCTACTTCTGCTATGAATGATACTTATGATGATGCTAGTACCTTGCTTGATGATGATGATGTGCCACTAGGTGAATTTCTTGATGAACAAATTGCTAGAGTAAGACAACATGGTGTTGTTGAAACTGATGATGAGCTTGAAACTGAAAATCTCGAAACACCTACTAGAACTAGCCCTCCTAGATATGAATTGCCAAAAGTACCGGAAGGTTATGTTATGAATGAGGAGACAACTAGAGACATTCTTGCTTGTAAGGATAGAGATGATCTAGAGAAATTATTATGCAAGTATAAAGAAAAATCCTTGAATGCTAGAATGCAATATGATCTTAAGTTTGCTACTTCACCTATCTTTATTGATGATAATGATTATGAATTCTTTGTTGACCTAGAGTTAATTACTTTGGCTAAATCTGATCCTTTCCATGGTTATGAAACTGAAACTGTTATGGCTAATCTTACTAAGTTGAATGACATAGCCACCCTTTTTACTCATCATGAGAAAACTTGCTATTATTATATTCTCAAATTATTTCCGTTCTCATTAAAGGGTGATGCTAAAGCTTGGTACAATACTCTTGCTCCTAGTTGTGTGCGTAGTCCCCAGGATATGATTTATTACTTATCTGGAAATCCCTGCTCATAAGAAACAAGCCGCCTTCCAGGAAATATTTAACTTTGTGCAAATTAAAAGAAGAGAGTCTCCCACAAGCTTGGGGGAGTCTTTGCCAGTTGCTTAATGCTTTGCCTGATCATCCTCTTAAGAAAAATGAAATACTTGATATCTTCTATAATGGACTAACTGATGCTTCTAGGGATTTCCTAGATAGTTGTGCTGGTTGTGTTTTCAGGGAACGAACTATTGGGCAAACTGAAGAATTATTGGGGCAGACTAAGGCATAGCCTAGTGGTGGGAAGGGGTTGATGCCTTCCCACCCACCCAGGTTCAAGGCATGGTACTTGCAATTTGGGTTTGTTGCACCAATTATACTGTAGGGGGTTCCTTACAGTCTTTCTGTCCAAAAAAACATATTGAAAAATTATGACAATTGGACTCTTCCTGAACCACCACTTAAACCACTCCGAAGAAGAGGGGTATCTTACATCTCAGTCCTAACGATATGCAAGAGGCAAAGAAATCCATGAAGGAAAAAGGTATTAAAGCTGAGGATGTTAAAAATTTACCTCCTATTGAAGAAATACATGGTCTTGATACACCACCACTACCTAAGGTGGTAGAGGTACGTTCTCTAATGAAATTCAATGATAATGATAATCCTCACAACATGCACCCTAGCCAATGTCTTTATGAGTTTGAAAATAATATTAGAAAACAAGATCACTTCAATGCAAATGTTATGAAACAATTGAAATACAATTCTGATATGATTGCTCGCTTGAGTGACTTGTTATTTAGAATCTAAAATGATGTTAGAGGTGTGCGGAAGCATGCTTCTATGGTTCAAACTCAATTAGAACAAGTTGCTAAATCTCAAAGAGAGTTGCTAGATGAAATGAACAATAACATACATGACTTTGCTATTAGAGTAGCAACTAGAGGAGGTAAAATGACTCAGGAATCACTTTGTCCTGATGGACACCCAAAAAGAATTGAACAAGACTCTCAAAGAGCTAACACTGATGCACGTAGTCCTTCTAAAAATAAAAAGAAGAAGAAAAATGATAGGACTTTGCATGCCTCTAGTGAACCTGAAGTAGAAAAACCTCTTGATAATGAAGTCTCTATCTCTGATGCTGAAACTCCACCTGGTAGTGATCACTCACCTTCTGATAATGAAAAACATAATGATGAGGTTCATGAAGACACTCAAACAAATAATAAAGAACCAGACAATGATGTTGAGATAGAACCTGCAGTTGATCTTGATAACCCACAACCTAAGAATAAAAGATATGATAAAAGAGACTTTATTGCTAGAAAACATGGTAAGGAAAGAGAAACATGGGTTCAAAAACCTATGCCCTTTCCACCTAAGTCAACTAAAAATAAAGATGATGAAGAATTTGAACGCTTTGCTGAAATGCTTAGGCCAGTCTTTTTGCGTACTCGCTTGACTGATACCTTAAAAATGCCTCCTTATGCAAAGTACATGAAAGACATCATCACCAATAAGAGAAAAATACCAAAAGCTGAAATCTCCACTATGCTTGCTAATTATACTTTTAAAGATGGAGTACCTAAGAAACTTGGAGATCCAACAATACCAACTATAGCTTGTTCCATCAAAAGAAACTATGTGAAAACTGCTTTATGTGATTTGGGAGCTGGTGTCAGTGTTATGCCTTTCTCTTTTTAATGAAAGACTTGATTTGAATAAACTCACACCTACTGAAATATCACTGCAAATGGCTGACAAATCTACTGCCATACCTATCAGCATCTGTGAGGATGTGCCCGTTGTTGTTGCTAATGTTACTATTTTGACTGACTTTGTTATACTTGAGATGTCTGAGGACGACAACACATGTCGATTATTCTTGGTAGACCCTTCTTGAATACTGCAGGGGCTGTTATTGATTGCAATAAAACAAATGTCACTTTTCATATCAATGGTAATGAGCATACAGTGCACTTTCTGAAGAAACAATTCCAAGTGAATTGTATTAATGTTATTAAAAATCTCCAACAATCACTATTGGAAGTTTTCAACTACCTCTAGCTCATGTTAAAAAGAAATATGATATTTTTGGGGACATGCATATCCCCGTTGAGGTAACTTAGTGATTTACAAAAGTTGTTCATTTCATGCTAATCGAAAGTGGTTGTTAATAAGACTTGATCAACCTTATTAATGGATCATTTTTTAGAGGTATGAAGTTGATGAATTTAGTAAGCACTACCTTCTGTCCCTACTTTTTGTTTTCTGTTTTTATTAGTTAAATAAAATAAAATGCCATATTTTGTCTGTTTTCTGAATTTACCATGGAATAAAAAAATGACCCAAAAATAAAAGTTCTCAGAATGCTTTGAAAATTTAATATAATTTTTATGTGAATATTTAAGAATTTTTGGTGCAAATAACATCAGAGGGAGGTGCACCAGGTGGGCACAACCCATCTGGGCGCGCCAGGACCCCCAGGCGCGCCCTGGTGGGTTGTGGTCCCCACGTGGGCCCCCTCACTTATCTCTTCATACCACTGCATCACCTACCTATAGAAAAAATCACCATTGCTCTCTCTCTCTCTCTCTCTCGTGTTCTTACTCTCAAACCCACGGATTTCGATCTCTTTGCTCGAAGCTCCGTTTCTTAAACTGTTTTAGGGGATTGTTGCTTGGTATGTGACTCCTCCGTTTGTCCAATTAGTTTTTGTATTAGTGGTTTGTATTTTGAATAATTAGCTACGCTTGGTGCTGCTATAGATGAGCTTGCATGTTGAATTCTTAGAGTTTTAAGTAGTTTGAATGCTTGCTATGGCCTCTAGGCATCCCTATGAGTAGTTACTATCAATCTTGTAAATTTTTGTTGAGAAAAACTTGTGGACTAAAAAATTCCAAAATTTTGTTCACAGGAAAAAGATGAGTATCTTTAGGAAGTTTGCTTCCAAGAAGAGCTCCAAGGGAGTTATTGAGGAGCCGTCTGACAGTGATCTCCATACCTGGAGATTGGTGGAGCTACGACCATGCGAATGGCCGCATACCCCGTTCATGGAAGGGGCCGGAATCCTTCAAGAGTTTGCACAATATGATGCTAATGCCGGCCTCACCGACTTCATTGCAGCTCAATGTGAATAGTATCATCTCCTCACAAACTCCTTTGTGCAAAGTTTTTGTTTTCTTCTTAGGAATAATCCCCCTACGCTTGAGTTCAATTTATATGCTGAGACCCGTCAAATACCACTTACTGAATTTTGTAACATATGCATGATCCCTTCTGATGGGAGTTTAGTTGAGCCTAGACCCGCGGAGTTTGATGGTTTTTACTGCACTCTGACAATGGGGGATGAGAGAGGGGTGTCGGGTGTCACCGCCACTAGCATACATTTTCATGCCTTGCATTATTTTGCTTTATTCATTGCGAAGTGTTTGCTTGCTAGAGAGAAAGTAGGTGCACTCAGTGCACCAGACTTTGTTGTTTTGCGCCGCGCACTTCACAGCGACAACACTTATAGCTTAGGAGCTATTGTGGCACGTCGCCTCCATATTAACGGATCCAAGGGCAAAATACATGGTGGTATTTACGCTACTCGCCTGGTGACTCACTTTAACATTCAAATACGCCAGCATGATTATCGTTTTCCCAAAGTTTACCTGGATCGTGTAGCCATGGAACACCACCATTTTATTGCAAGTGATTATCCTAACATTCCTATTCATTATAACCTGGTTTTTAGTGAAAACACTTGTGATATTATTCCATTGCCTGCACCTGCTTTGTTCGATCCTTTTGCCAGGGGCGGATATAGGATTATGCCCGAGGACATCGTCGCTTACTGGAACAACCTAGCTGCAGCAGAGGAGGAGCCTCAGCAGTGGGATCCACAGGTGCCCGCTCCTCAGCAGTTCGATATGGGATGTAACATCCCAAATTTTCAATTTGGAATGTTATACATAGGTCATCCATGCATATCATGTTTTATTGCATTTCGTTCTTGTGATCCTCGCAATCCTAAGCAACTCAAGGACCCTCGGAGAGAGTTGGGGATTTTCCCTCGTTCTCATATTTGAGTTTTATCAAATATTAAAACAAGGATCACTTTGGTTTTAATTATTTTTCTCCCCGGAAATATTTCATATTAAACTTATATGAGAGGAGATAATATGACTTCTCCAAAATAAATGAAATATTGGAGGAAAAATATTAAAATCAATTTGTATGTTTATTTGGGGTTTTATCGCTATTTTATTTGAATTAGAAAAAATATGCGTTTTTTAAAAATTGCATTAGAGGCCCAAATAAATGTTCACCTTATCCGGCGTATTTTTAGAGGACGGGGAAATTTATTTCAGGATTTTTGGAGTCCGTTTAGTAATTCTTTTCTTCGTTTTTCTGCGTTGATTTTTTTTAAAGTCAACCGACCTAGTCGGGCCGTGCCCGACTAGGACTTTGCCCGGCCAGCCTTTTTAAGCAGAGGCCCGAGCCACCCCCAAACCCTAGCCCTGCCCCGCCCGATCCGCCGCTGCGCCGCCTCGCCGCGCCCGCCGCCTCGCCGCCACCCCGCCGCCCGCCGCCAGAGCCCACCGCCGCCGTCGTCCCGATCCGCGAGGTAGCCGTCGGTTTTATTCTAAAAATTGTTTGTTTTATAAGAAAAACCTAGATGCGTTTTTTAGATCGGTTTTATTTTTTTCCTAGTTTAGTTATTTAGCGAACGTCCGTTCGTACGTTCGTTTTAACGAACGGTTTTCACCCATTAACCGCATACAGCGAACATTCGTTCGTTAGCATGTTCGTCACTTTTCTTTTTCTAGGGTTTTTCCGCGATTATTCTCGATCGCGATTTCTGCCCTGTTTTTCGTTTTAGTTTATCTTTTCGCTCGTTTATCGGAATCAGGCGATTCATGCGCCTAGATCTTCGTCTCGAAGCCCTCTTTCTGTTTAACCAACTTGAACAAGATTTTGGTACTGTAAAATTTGACTTTAGTCCATATTAGTAATTGGATCTTGTTTCTCTCGCAATTTGAGATTTGTTGCTCTATTTGATTTGATTCTTTTTGCAAACCGGAGTTCTTCAGTTGAACTTTCTGGTTAGATCTTCTTATTTGAGATTTACCCATGCATCTTTGCTTGATTGCTTATGTATGCTCTTGTTCGTTTGCGATAGAACACCCGGAGTGCGAAGCGTGCTACTACGAGTCTTTAGGACTTGCAAATCGTCAGGAAGGCAAGTAACACTTTGATCATACCCCTTTATCACCCAGTTTTTATGCATTAGTTTCAACCTTCACACATTGCATGAGTAGGATCTCTTAACATGTGGGTTTGGGAAGTAGATAATGAGGTAGAACCTATTACCTGTTTTATTATCAAACGCTTGGGAGTTACTTCTACATTATGCTTATATTGACATGCTATGCTCGTAGACGTGGTTTGGGTTTGAGTGTATCCATGACAGATGTGAGTTGTTAATTAATGGTTCAACTTAAGGTGGCAACTTTAATACACATCTGGGTGGATTGCTTGTGGGCACCTGGAGAATCTAGCGTTGTCCTAGGATATCCGGAGTACCCGTGTGATCATCCTACAGTCCGTCACCCAGGCTCAAAGGGATCATAAGACTATTCATGCTAGAAACTTCCGTGTGCAGCCACAAGCCATTATGGGCTCTGGCATAGTTGAGTAAGTTGTGTGAGTTCTTGAAGGGGTGGATTAGAAGATGTAGGGGATTGTAGGTGTACCAGTCCGCCCGGAGTAAAGAGCAAATGCTTCTAAAAGATTGTGTCTCGGTCATCCATTTCTGTAACACCCTATAGTGCGAGAAAATCAACAGAGGAGATCGAGTCTTGTGGGGAAAAGTGCGCAAACCTCCGTAGAGTGTATAAACTAATAATGGTTAGCCGTGTCCCCGGTTATGGACATCTTGAGTATCTGGCTCTTGGATTATCATATGGATCTCATCACTCTAAATTAATTTGTGGGGTTGATAATTACTTTTAATTGGGATTGAGTTGGAGAAACCTTCTCAATATTGTTCAACTACCATGATAGTTAAATAAAATATATTCCTTTGTTGTAGGGAAAAATTGGCTTTTCGCAAAACATATTAACCAAACAGCCACCACTAGCCATATATGCATATAGTGATAGATTTTATCTGTTCATTACTCTCCTGTGTTACATTGCCAGCATATTCCATGTGTTGACACATTTTTGGGCTGCAACATATCATGTTGCAGACTTTTCAGACGAGGAGTAAGGTGTGATAGGTCGTTTTTCATGCACTCAGCTATGCCGTTGGAGTTGATGGACTCACTTTATCTTCCAGGCCTTCCGCTGTTACCATATTAGATGACCTTAAGCCATATTTATTGTAATAAGTTCTCTCTTGAGACATTCGATCTAATAAGGCTGTGATTGCCACCCTGTTATAAATCCTTCGAGTATTGTGTGTGTCAGCATTACCGATCTAGGGATGACACTAAAGCACACAGACTTGAATGTTTGAGGTCGGGTCGCTACAAGATGGTATCAGAGCACACGTTGAATGTAGGACACGACCACTAAGAAAAGCCATAGGTCACTCTTCTCTACTTATTTCCGACTCCTCTCCATTTTCTACTCTTTAGGATGACGGATACGAGGAACAAGTTTGCACAACCGGATGAGGACACACCTTTTGGATGACACTTGAAGGAAGTCACTAAGTACCTGAACATTGGAATACCAAGCTTCACCAGGACCTACACCGCCACTTTACCAAAAGAGGAGCGATGGATCATTCGAGTTCAAGTTCCAGGAAGGACGTTCCCGCCAGTCACCAAACCCATAGAGTTTTCCTTCGATGCACCCACCTGGAGTCTAGGCAAGAGTATGGAAGCCCACATCGCTATAGGACACATCAGCGAAGTTTACCACAAGGAGCTGAAGCACACTATCTACCAGATATGTGGACGCCGAGATGAGCAATGGGAGATGATCAACACCAGGAAGGACATGTCCATTGTAGCATTCATCCAGGAATTAAACCACCACATTCATCGCTAGGAGAACCAGATGTGCGCAAGCATGATAGATTTGAAGAAGGTGATGATCAGGATCACGGAGCTAGAAGAGGAGCTTAAGTCTACACGCGATGGATATGAGGAGGAAATGATGATACTTGTGGAGAGGAATGATGATATGACCAGGAAGCTAGGAGTTTTTATGGGAGACCCCGCGCCAGGAGGAGGAGATGACGAACCCAAGGAGATTCGTTCCGAAGACTACATCATCATAGACGACACTGACTCCGACCCGGATAGTAGTGATGATGACTATGAAGACGAAGCTGGAGCAGATATCATGGAGTCTTCCACTGAGAAAAATTTCTAGTAGACCACCATACTATTAGTAGTACCCCCTGTAAATATTAGTAGTCCGAGCACTATAACGATAGTTAGACCGATTGTATGCCCTTGCTTGATTGATTGAGTGATATGATATGATGGTGTTTGTCTCATGTGCATATGGGTAGTGTTTTCTCATTAGACCTCATTCTATTCTAATCTCTTCCCTCTAAACCCATCAGATGCCTCCGAGACGTGACTCTGGTTTTTCTTTCCCACCGGAGCTCACTCAGTTGATCCAGCAGCAGAATGCCTTGATGCAGTTGTTAGTTCAGAACCAAGGCAACAACAACAACAACAATAACAACCCACCGCCACCACCACCAGTTGACAACTTAGCCAGTTTTCTGAGGCTGCAGTCGCCGGTGTTTTCTAGTAGCACTGAGCCAATAGTTGCTGATGATTGGCTGCGCAGGATTGGAAGGGAGTTGACCACCGCAGGTTGCACAGATGCTGAGAAGGTGCATTTTGCCGCACACCAATTGGATGGACCAGCAGCCGCATGGTGGGAGAATTACACAGCCACTTTTCCTATAGCCAATGTCACCTGGGAGCAGTTTCAGCAAGCATTCCGCACAGCCCATGTATCCACTGGAGCTATGAGCATGAAGAAGCGTGAGTTTTGCAACTTATGCCAAGGGAACCGTAATGTAGGCTAGTACGTGGAGGAGTTTAGTAAGTTATCACGCTATGCTCCAGATGATGTGGCCACAGATGCTGCGAAGCAGGAGAAGTTTATGGAACGGCTGAATGATGAGATGATTATGTAGTTAATGGTGGAAACATTGAACAACTACCAGGACTTGGTAGATAAAGCTCTCATGATTGAAGGGAAGTAGCAGCAGATAGAGAGCCGCAAGAGGAAATATGGACAAGGGAAGTACAATTCAGGAGCTCAGCAGAAGCCTCGCTTTACCCCGAACTCGGGAGGGCTTACCCATAACCATGGAGGCCACACTCACAATGGAGGAAGTACCCATAATCATACTGGCCCAAGGAATGGGAATGGAGCAAGCAACAATCAAAACCGTTCCAATCCAGCCACACCCGCCAAGAGGGACCTAAGCCACGTTACTTGTTTCAAGTGCGGGAAGACCGGACACTATGCCACGGAGTGCCCTAAAGCGAAGAACGGAAATGGTAATGGGAGCTCTGGGAAGAAGCCCAATCCATTTAACAAAGGACAAGTGAACCACGTGAATGTGGAGGAGGTTGAAGAGCAACCAGATGCAGTTATCGGTAAGTTTTTAGTTAAGTCGTTTACTGCAATCGTTCTTTTTGATACTGGTGCATCACATTCATACATATCAAGGGGATTTGTGGATAAGTATAAGTTGCCCACTAGAGTTCTTAAGACACCTATGCTAGTAACCTCACCCGGAGCTGAGTATATGGCAAGCAATGGATGTTTTCAGATGCCATTAACCATAGGTAGTAATGTTTTCCCCTCTGACTTGATAATTCTGGAGTCGCAAGGATTGGATGTGATACTAGGAATGGATTGGCTGTCGATGTATGGATGAAACATCAATTGCTCCAAGGGGAACTCAAGTACATTCTCTCACGGGAGTTGTTCAGGAGGAAGTGCCTGTTGTGAAGGATTACCCATATGTATTTCCAGAGGAGTTACCAGGCATGCCGCCAAATCGAGACATCGAGTTTTTGATAGAGTTGTTGCCAGGCACCAGGCCTATATCAAAGAGACCATACCGGATGTCCACGAAATATCTGGAAGAGATCAAGAAATAGATTAAGGAGTTATTGAAGAATGGTTACATCCGACGGAGTTCATCACCATGGGGAGCCCGAGTGCTATTGGTTGAGAAGAAGGATAAATCTCTAAGAATGGTTGTTGATTATCAAGCGTTGAATGAAGTGACAATCAAGAACAAGTACCCACTGCCGATGATCAGTGATCTGTTTGACCAGCTGCAAGGAGCTAAAGTGTTTTCGAAGATCGACCTGCGATCAGGTTACCACCAGCTGAATATTCGAGAAAAGGACATACCTAAGACAGCTTTTACCACAAGTTATGGGCTTTATGAGTGTACGGTTATGTCATTTGGATTGACTAACGCCCCTGCCTATTTCATGAGTATGATGAATAGGTGTTCATGGAGTTCTTGGATAAGTTTGTCGTGGTGTTCATTGATGATATTTTAGAATACTCAAAGAATGAAGAGGAACACAAAGAGCATTTGCGCTTAGTTCTCGAGAAACTCAAGGAGCATCAGTTGTATGCCAAGTTCAGCAAATGTGAGTTTTGGTTAAAGGAAGTTGGATTTCTTGGACATGTTATATCGGGAGAAGGTATAGCAGTAGACCCCACCAAAGTTCAGTTAGTCACTGAGTGGTTGGCACCCACCTCAGTTGGAGAGATCCACAGTTTTCTTGGACTCGCGGGATACTATCGGAGATTCATTGAAAATTTCTCTAATATTGCGAAGCCTATGACGACGTTGCTGAAAAAGGACACCAAGTTCCATTGGACTGAGGAATGTGAAGCAAGTTTTCAGGAGTTGAAGAAACGTTTGACTACAGCCCCAGTGCTGATCTTGCCAGATATATGCAAGGATTTTCAAGTGTATTGCGATGCCTCGCGCTTAGTAATTGGAGGAGTACTTATGCAAGACAGAAGTGTTGTTTCATATGCCTCACGACAACTTCGACCGCATGAGTTGAATTATGCCACACATGACTTGGAGTTGGCAGCCGTAGTACATGCACTCAAGACCTGGAGACATTTTCTTATTGGAAACCATTGTGATGTGTACACAGATCATAAGAGTTTGAAGTACATTTTTACACAGAAGGATTTGAACCTCAGGCAAAGGAGATGGTTGGAGCTTATAAAGGATTATGATATGAAGTTGCACTATCATCTAGGAAAGGCCAATGTCGTAGCAGACGCTTTGAGCCGAAAGAGTTATGTCAATACCTTACTAACAGGAGGATTGCCAAAGGTGTTAGCTGAAGATTTCAGGGAGCTACGTTTAGAGATTGTTCCCAAAGGTTTTGTTACAGGCATGGAAGTTCAGTCGACCTTGTTGGGAAAGATTCGAGAAGCCCAGAAGGATGACAAAGAAATTGTCGAGATAAAGGAGAAGATGAGTGAAGGCAAGGCCAAAGGTTTTCGTGAGGATGAGCATGACACCTTGTGGTTTGAGGACCATATTTTTGTGCCCAATAATGCCGAGATCAGAAAGTTGATATTACAGGAAGCTCATGACTCACCATACTCGATACACCCCAGAAACACCAAGATGTATTTGGATTTGAAGGAGCGTTTCTGGTGGACTGGAATGAAGAAGGATATTGCCGAGTATGTACTCGTATGTGATGTATGTCAGAGAGTGAAGGCAGAACATCAGAAGCCAACAGGATTACTACAGCCTATGCCGATACCCGAATGGAAGTGGGATAAACTTGGCATGGATTTTATCACCAGATTACCCAGGACCTGATCGGGATATGATTCTATCTGGGTAGTAGTGGACCGCTTGACCAAAGTAGCTCACTTTATCCCAGTGAAAACCACATATACAAGTGCAAAGTTGGCCAAGATATATATGACCAGGATCATATGTCTGCATGGAGTTCCGAGGACCATCGTATCAGATAGAGGAACACAGTTTACTTCAAAGTTTTGGCATCAACTGCACCAGACTTTGGGAACCAGGCTGGAGTTCAGTACAACTTTTCACCCACAGACAGATGGACAGACTGAGAGAGTCAATCAGATTCTGGAGGGCATGTTGAGAGCTTGTGCACTAGACTACGGGTCTAGTTGGGATGATAATTTACCCTACGCGGAGTTCTCGTACAACAACAGCTATCAGGCCAGTTTGAAGATGGCACCGTCTGAAGCCATGTACGGAAGAAGATGCCGAACACCGTTGATGTGGGATGAAGTTGGAGACCGCCAGTTGTTTGGACCGGATTTGATTAAGGAGTCCAAGGAGAATGTTAAGCTGATTCGAGATAGACTAAAAGTAGCTCGGTCCAGACAGAAGAGTTATGCAGACTCGAAACGCAAGGAGGTAGTCTATGAAATCGGAGACAGAGCATATCTGCGAGTGTCACCTCTGCGAGGAGTTAAGCATTTTGGAGTTAAGGGAAAATTAGCCCCGAGATTTGTAGGACCGTACCCTGTTTTGGAGCGCATGAGAGAGGTTGCCTACAAGTTGGAATTACCCCAAGGACTGTCAGGAGTTCATGATGTGTTACATGTTTCCCAGTTAAAAAAGTGACATGCCGAGATGGTTGATATTGCTCTGAGAGATACAGTGCCCCTGGAAGTAATTCAGTTGGACAGTGATTTGACGTATGAGGAGAAACCAGTCAAGATTCTCGAGTTTGCCAGTCGAGTTACCCGCAGCAAGGTTATCAAGTTTAGCAAAGTTCAGTGGAGCCACCATACCGAGGATGAAGCCACCTGGGAAAGAGAGGATGATCTACGCAAGGACCACCCACACCTATTTTCTAGCCAACCCGAATCTCGAGGGCGAGATTCATCTTAAGGGGGTAGGTTTGTAACATCTCAAAATTTCAATTTGGAACGTTATACATAGGTCATCCATGCATATCATGTTTTATTGCATTTCCTTCTTGTGATCCTCGAAATCCTAAGCAACTTAAGGACCCTCGGAGAGAGTTGGGGATTTTCCCTCGTTCTCATATTTGAGTTTTATCAAATATTGAAACAAGGATCACTTTGGTTTTAATTATTTTTCTCCTCGAAAATATTTCATATTAAAATTATATGAGAGGAGATAATATGACTTATCCAAAATAAATGAAATGTTGGAGGAAAATATTAAAATCAATTTGTATGTTTATTTGGGGTTTTATCTGTAACATCCCAAAATTCTAAATTTTGGAATGTTATAAACAAATAGATAGATTTGATTGATTGTTTGATTGATTGCGTGAAATTGAGTGAAATTCGAATTCTTTTGAAAGTTAAATGAGAGGGAATAAAAGGACTTTCCCAAACTTTCATATTTGCTTTCTGATCTCCATGAATTCAAATTCTTTTCAAACACAAAACCCTAGAGAGAAGATGACATGACTTCTTCCATTTAAAAATGAAAAGGGTGTTTGAAAAATAATTGAATTTCATTTGGAAATATTCCAATTCTGAAACTTTATGCGACTCAATGATTTTCACGAGAGAAGATAAAATGACTTCTTCAAATTATATGAAATATGAGTTGGGAGTTTCAAAAAGATTAAATTCAAAGTTCTTTTGAATTTATTTTTCAATTTGGAATATGAGATCATCATGCATATCTTATTTTCTTGCTTTTTGGTCGATCCTAGAAATTTCACGCAGCTCAAGGACCTTCGGAGAGAGTTGGAGATTTCGTTATTTTCTTATTTGAGAGTTTTCTCGAATTGGAAAAGAGGATCATTTGATTTATTTATTTCATCTTCAATTATTTTTCCGTTATCAAAAAAATATGAGAGAGGGAATAATATGACTTTCCCAAATATAGGAAAAATGAAGATTTAATAAATAGATCAAATTTCGTTTTCCGGTGTTTGTTTGCGTTTTATTTGGATAGGGAAAAATGCGCGTTTTCAAAAATTTGCTTTTTAGGCCTGGAGTAAAGTTCATTTTGTTCGACTCATTTTTAGGAGTCGGAGAAAATTTACTTTATTAGATTTGGAGTTCGTTTAGATCTCGTTTTGTTTTTTTTTCCGAGCGCGGAACAGTTTTAGAAAAAAAAAGAAAAGAGAGAGAGAGAGCTCCAGCGACTTGGGCCTAAGGCCCAAGCCACCGAGCCAGCCAGGCCAGAGGCCATCGCGCGCCACGCCCAGGGAGGAGCCGCACCAGGCGCATGGCGCCAGGGAGCCGCCGTCCTTTGTGGATTCCTAGTAGGATTCATCTACTTTCGTTTCTTTTTCTAGATCTTTTCCCTCTTTTCTTTCCTAGTCCTAGTCTAATTCCTTGACCCCTACACCAAGTTTTCTCCCCCTCTCCAATATAAATACTCCCACACCCCCCCTCTAAACACATCAAATCCAAGGCCCCA
Organism: Triticum urartu; assembly: GCF_003073215.2. Lineage (NCBI taxonomy): Eukaryota > Viridiplantae > Streptophyta > Magnoliopsida > Poales > Poaceae > Triticum > Triticum urartu. The sequence goes on from NC_053022.1 coordinate 278,019,720, forward strand.
AAGCCCCAAGCACACCGCGCCGCCCCTTGTGCCCCGCGCCGCGCCGCCCTAAGCCGCCGCCCGCGCCCTGCGTCACCACCCGCGCCGCGCCGCCCTACGTCACCACCCGCGCCGCGCCACCCTGCGTCACCACCCGCGCCGCGCCGCCCTGCGTCACCGCCACCGCCGCACCTTGCCGCGCCGCCGCCGCCCTGCGTCACCACCGCCGCCGCCTTGTGCACCGCCGCCGCCGCCCAACGCCGCCGTCGCCGCCGTTCACCGGAGGTACCGCGCCGCGTCTCTTATTTCCCTCGATTCGGTTTTTCTTATAAACCGTTCCGATTCTTTTCTTCTCTACCGATTCGTTTTCTTTCCGATTTTTTCGCTAAACCGTTCCGGTGTTCTAGATCGGTTTTTCGTTTCGATCTCTTTTCCGAAAACCCTAGATTGGTTTTCGTTCTTCTTTCGGACCGTTCGTCTCAACGAATGTGATCACCGATTATTTCACGGTTAACGACGCCTGTTCGTATAACCGTTCTTCTTTTTCTTCTCGTCGGATTTATTCCGCGATCGCGATCTCAGATCCGATCTTCGTTCTAGTTTATCTTCTCGCTCGTTTATCGGAATCAGGTGATTCAAGCGCCTGGAGTTTCATCTCGAAACCGCCGTTCCGTCTAATCAACTTGAACAAGCTTTTGCTACAGTAAAATTTGACCTAGTTTCAACTTGCTAGAACCGAGTTGTTTTCTTCCGCCGTTTGTTTTTCGTCGTTTGTTCGGCTCGTTCTTTCTTTGCAACCGGAGTTCTTAAGTTGAACTTTCTGGTTCGTTCTCTTGTTCGATTTTTCCCTGTGCATTAGATGAGTACTTATTGTGTGGTTACTATTGTTTGCTTACGATAGATCGACCAGAGTGTGACGAGTAGATCTATCACGAGTTTTGAGTGCGAATCATCTTCATCAACATTGCAGGCAAGTTCACACTTTGATCATACCTTTTCTACAACCCATGTTTTATTGCATTAGATCAATCCTCACACATTGCATGATTAGGATCTAATTAAATTGTGGGATGGGAAGTAGATGAGGTAGTACCTATTACCTGTATTACTATGAAACCTTTGGGAGTTACCTCTACGTTTGCTTATTATTATGCCTTGCTATGCTAGTAGACGTGGATTGGGTGAGTGATATCCATGACAGATGTGAGTTGATAATTTTAATGGTTTATCTAAGGTGGCAACTTAAACACACATCTGGGTGGATTGAGGCACCTGATGTCTATCAGGACTTGCCTGTGTTTTTTTGGACCGCCACCCAGGCTCAAAGGGATCATAAGATAATTCATGCTAGAAACTTCCGTGTGCAGCCACATGCTACTATGGGCTCTGGCATAGTTGACTAAGTTGTGCGAACTCTTACGGGGTGGACTAGTAGATGTAGGGGATGTAGGTGTACCGGTCTACCCCACATGTAAGGTGCTAGCGCTTCTGAAAGACTATGTCTCGGTCATCCGTTTCTCAAACACCATGTAGTGCGAGAAAACAAACGGAGGCGATCGAGTCATGTGGGGAAAAGTGCGCAAACCTCTGCAGAGTAACAAACTAATCATGATTAGCCGTGTCCCCGGTTATGGACAACTTGAGTATCTAGTACTTGAATATCATTGTGAATCTCAACATGTTACTTCTAATTAATGTTATTGGGTTTTAATTACTTTAATTGGGATTGAGAATGCTGTCAACCATTCTCAATGTTTCACAACCACCATGATAGTAAATAAAATTTATTCCTTTGCAGTAGGGAAAAATTGGCTTTACGCAAAAACCTTATAACCATAGAGCTTTTCCACCAGCCAAATATGCATGTAGTGATAGCCTTTGTTCATCATTCTCTATGGTGTGAATTTGCCAGTACATTCAATGTACTGAACCGTTTCGGGCTGCAACGTCTCATGTTGCAGGATTATCTTACGACGAGTAAGTGATACGTTAGGGTTATGATTTCTACACTCAACTTTGCCGTTGGTGTTGATGGGAATCCACAACCTTGTTGCTTCCGCTATATTTGGATTGAGGTAATAGTATTTACGTTACTTTATACATGTGATTTACCTCTGTTATAAATTCTTCGAGTACTGAGTGTGTCAGCATACTGATCCAGGGATGACACATAAGCACAGAGACTTGATCCATTCGGGTCGGGTCGCTACAAGATGGTATCAGAGCACATGTTGACTGTAGGACGTGACCCTAGAAACTGGCAAGCCCATAGCAAAGATTTTTCTCTACAACTTTCCCCTTCAAAAGATCTTTTACCTCTCTTCTCTTCTGAGCTTATTCAAAAATTCCCTTTAGTGAGACCATACCCCTTTCTCCTTTTGACCATTCGAAGATTCGACGGATGAGACCACTCCAAGAAGTACAGGATATCGGACAACTAAGACCACTTCGAAATGAAGAGTATTTTCCATGCATCTGAATGATGGAAACTACAATGGTTGAAGGCCGAAGACAAGTAGAATTGAAGGCTTTGAAGAATTCCCAGATTTATATGACCTAGGAAGGCTACCCTTATGGAACTTGACAGATTATGGAAGTTGTCAATACCCGAGATCAAGGTGTATCGGAGAAAGACTGAAACAAGGAGTATGAAAACTCGAAGTTTTGTCAAAGAAACCCTAAGGCAGGAGATATCAACTATGGAATGATAGCTCATGAATGACAAGAGCAGAAACATGGTTATCCGTGATGTCATCGCCCGCTGATGCTATTGTCACCGTGCTGAGTTAAGGATGCATTTCTTCAGAATGGATTTGATGGAAGAAGGCTGATGGAGCACCTAATAGTAAGATGAAGTTTTAACCTTAGCCGGTGTATCACCAGGATCTGGAGTAGTACATCAAGAAGTTTAAGGTGGAGCTCCATGAAGCCGTATTAGACAAGGAAGCATTTCGTGAAGAACTCAGGAACCAAAAGCTGAAAGTAGCCAAGCTGGAGGAGCTACAACCTCGAGATACCGGAGAATTGTCAGGAACTGAAGGACAGTATGACCATGGCTCATGCCAAGGATGTTGAAACCTAGAAGTTTGGAATGCAATTCCAAAATATTCAAGGATGTCACGAGAGATTTCACGTCAACAGAGTTGATCTGGTAAAAGGACTTGAGAAAGATCAAGCACGACCGAAAGAAGCCATTGGAGGCATGAACAAGGCTTGAAGAGTTTGGCGACGTTGACCTTTAGAAGACCAAACCCCTGTTATATACCTGCGTTAGATGCGACGTTTGTGAGCTGTCATTTGTTTGATGTTTTCCCGACAGCCACAAATAAAATCTGTCTTTTCAAAACTGTTGTTTGTATTGTGTGCATCCCTCTCTATCTCACTTATCTCACCCCAAAACCCACATGGACCCAATAGAGGATGAATGAAGATGAGCTTATATTTTCGGGACCGATGAGTCAATTGGAGACGGACCGATGGATTCAGAACATGGAGGATCATATGGAGAACAACCCTATAGTCGGAAAGGATATGGCCCAGTATGCCCTTCAATGCGTTGAAAGAGGTGCTGCTACTTGGTGGAGGATGTACCAAACCATCAATGGATGGCAAGGAGTAACCACTTGGAAAAAAAAATTAAGTTGACTTTGCTAAAGTCACAGTTTGTGTCCCAGAAGTTGAAACCTTATGGAAAGGATATAAAGAAACCTTGTGCATGCAAGCTTTGTGGAGAAATAGGACACACCCAAAAAGAACACAAGGATGAATGCCCTAATTGTGAAGGAAGTCACCCAGTTGAAGAATGCCCAACTAGGCAAATTACTTGTTTCTTGTGTGAAGGGACTACCCACTATCCTGCTCAGTGTCACATTTACCCCATGGTACAAAGAACCATCCAGCAGAAGGAAGAAGCAATGAAAGGAGCTCTTATGGAAAGTTTAGAAGAACCTGTGATGAAGAAAGAGGTGGAGGACACACCCAAAGAAGAGCCAATTAAACCCTGCACCAAGTCATGCTATTCATGTGGAGAAGAAGGACACCTCTCCCAGAATTGTATGAATGGGGATCTAGTAGAATTCTCGATAGAGGAAGTAGAATATGACCCACAGGAAATAAAAGCCGTGATTGGTAGGGAAAGGTCCAGAAAGAGAAACCGATTGGATTCCAGGAAGGACCTAAGTCATATCACCTGTTATAGGTGCAAGGAGTCAGGGCACTACCTCAGCAATTGCCCAAAAAGAAAACCTCGATACTTCCCAGAAGTAATATGTTTCCGTTGTAATGAAGCAGGGCACTTTGCCAGAGAATGCCCCAAGGAGAAGGAAACCTGTGCTAGATAGTTGAGTTTGCAACAGAAGTAATGGAGTAGTAGAAGTGAGAACATTTTTATTTTATATTGAGGTGAGGCATGTAATGGAAAAACAGGAGATTGTAATAATTTGAGAATGAATAAAGTAGCATCGTTGGTACTGATATGGATTTTATGAGCTGTTACTCTATGAGGAAAATTTTGACCATTTTGAGGATAAGAGAAATATGGTCTATGGAAGATTTGTGCATTTTAAGGGTGAAAGTACCCTGTAAGAACCTTGACCCCCAGAAAGGATAAAGATACTCCACTGCGTGGATTTTTGGACAAAATGAATACGAGTTTTGTCTCGATATGTGTGATGCCCCAAGAGTATGTGGGATGAAGTTGGAGACCGACAGTTGTTTGGACCAAATGTGATCAAGGAGTCAGAAGAGAATGTTAAGTTGATTCGAGATAGGCTGAAGGTAGCTCAGTCCAGGCAGAAGAGTTATGTAGACTCACAAACTCAAGGAGGTAGTCTATGAAATTGGAGATAGAGCATGTCTTCATGTGTTCCCTCTGCGAGGAGTTAAACGGATTGGAGTTAAGGGACAGTTAGCCCCGAGATTTGTAGGACCATACCGAGTTTTGGAGCGTATGGAGAAGTGGCCAACAAGTTGGAGTCACCCGAAGGACTGTCAGGAGTTCAAGATGTGTTTCACGGTTCCCAGTTGAAGAAGTGCCATGCAGAGATGGCCAATATTCCCCTGTAAGGACGCTTGACCCTGGAAAGGATAATGATGTGGAATATGGACGTCATAAGTATAAGTTTTTATCTCGGTATGAGGGATATACCCCGAGGATGAAGAAATAAATTACTATTGGATATAAAGGAGGTATGATGTTGGAAATATGGATCAATGGAAACTCCATGATGAGTTTGAGTAAACATGTCCTAGTTTGGTGCCAATAGAAGGAAGGAAGACAGTACAATTGGATGGATTTAAGTATGCTAGGAAGCTGGAAGTTGGATGTTGGAATAATGAACAGTTGCCCGATGATAAGTTCAAGGACTACAAGTGATGAGATGGGCCATAACCCACAGGCCCAGGACCTGCGAAGAAGCAAGCACATTCTTGCTGAAGGAAAAACCCTGGAGGAAGTTACGACTTTATCGATAGACGATCTTATAGGAGTAACGCAAAACCTGAGAGTTGTGAAGGAACGATAGATGGTTGTTTGGCTTGCAGAATCCATGGATTATCCGAACTTGGTTCGTCGACGAGAGAAATTATGCAATGCTTGTGAGGATGACCAAGTGTCAGAATGCGAGATTCGCTAAACTGTATACAGGGTAATGATTTGGGTGCGGGATGGATTGATCACCATACCGACTTACTCTTATTATTCACCTTGTTATATGGGATGGTAAATCTGAGTGACTTGCCTATAGTAGAGAGACGACGATATTAAACCTTGTTAAACCTTAGAATGGTATAAGAATTTTTCCCTTGTACACGGCAGCTTTTTGCCAACCGTAGGTTATACGGTGAGGATCAACCCAGACCCATTTCCTGCAGGAGAAACCACAAATTGTTGACCACCATGAGATATCGATAGTTGTTTAGTCTTGGCGCCAGACCGTCAGCTAAGAAGACCCAATCTCGGAAGAACCTTACCAAGATGAAAGGATAGAAGAATTGTGGTAAGGTTATGCCACTACCGGAAGAGCCCGGATAAGGAATTATCCTGAAGATCTAAGAAGACCGACGCTGTCAAGAATATGGATGAAGTATATGAGTTTTGATGGAACCGTAACCATGCTTCTAAGGGTGGTAGCACCCCAGACCCCGTGTGATGATCGATGGATTTTGAGGAGACCCCCAAACCCTAACCTTTTCTTGCTAGCCTCTCCGAATCTCGAGGACGAGATTCCTTTTAAGGGTGGTAGGTTTGTAACATCCCAAAATTCTAAATTTTCGAATGTTATAAACAAATAGATAGATTTGATTGATTGTTTGATTGATTGCGTGAAATTGAGTGAAATTCGAATTCTTTTGAAAGTTAAATGAGAGGGAATAAAAGGACTTTCCCAAACTTTCATATTTGCTTTCTGATCTCCATGAATTCAAATTCTTTTCAAACACAAAACCCTAGAGAGAAGATGACATGACTTCTTCCATTTAAAAATGAAAAGGGTGTTTGAAAAATAATTGAATTTCATTTGGAAATATTCCAATTCTGAAACTTTATGCGACTCAATGATTTTCACGAGAGAAGATAAAATGACTTCTTCAAATTATATGAAATATGGAGTTGGGAGTTTCAAAAAGATTAAATTCAAAGCTCTTTTGAATTTATTTTCAATTTGGAATATTAGATCATCATGCCTATCTTTTTCTTCCTTTTTGGTCGATCCTAGAAATCTCACGCAGCTGAAGGACCTTCGGAGAGAGTTGGAGATTTCGTTATTTTCTTATTTGAGAGTTTTCTCGAATTGGAAAAGAGGATCATTTGATTTATTTATTTCATCTTCCGTTATCAAAAAAAATATATGAGAGAGGGAATAATATGACTTTCCCAAAATATAGGAAAAATGAAGATTTAATAAATAGATCAATTTCGTTTTCCGGTTTTCGTTTTATTTGGATAGGGAAAAATGCGCGTTTTCAAAATTTGCTTTTTAGGCCCGGAGTAAAGTTCATTTTGTTCGACTCATTTTTAGGAGTCGGAGAAAATTTACTTTATTAGATTTGGAGTTCGTTTAGATCTCGTTTTGTTTTTTTTTCCGAGCGCGGAACAGTTTTAGAAAAAAAAGAAAAGAGAGAGAGAGCTCCAGCGACTTGGGCCTAAGGCCCAAGCCACCGAGCCAGCCAGGCCAGAGGCCATCGCGCGCCACGCCCAGGGAGGAGCCGCACCAGGCGCAAGGCGCCAGGGAGCCGCCGCCTCTTTCTTTTAGGAAATCCTAGTAGGACTTTTGTCCTACTTCCGTTTATTTTTCTAGATCTTTCCTACTCTTATTCTTATTTCTTGTCCCCTATCCCAAGTCTCCTCACCCCTCCCCAATATAAATACCCAACACCCCCCCCACACACAAATCCAAGCCCCAAGCCCCAAGCACACCCGCGCCGCCCCTTGTGCCCCGCGCCGCGCCGCCCTAAGCCGCCGCCCCGCGCCCTGCGTCACCACCCGCCGCCGCGCCGCCCTACGTCACCCACCCGCGCCGCGCCACCCCCTGCGCCACCCGCGCCCGCGCCGCCCTGCGTCACCGCCGCCGCCGCACCTTGCCGCGCCGCCGCCGCCCTGCGTCACCGCCGCCGCCGCCTTGTGCACCGCCGCCGCCGCCCAACGCCGCCGTCGCCGCCGTTCGCCGGAGGTACCGCGCCGCGTCTCTTCTTTCCCTCGGTTCGGTTTTTCTTATAAACCGTTCCGATTCTTTTCTTCTCTACCGATTCGTTTTCTTTCCGATTTTTCGCTAAACCGTTCCGGTGTTCTAGATCGGTTTTTCGTTTCGATCTCTTTTCCGAAAACCCTAGATTGGTTTTCGTTTTTCTTTCGGACCGTTCGTCTCAACGAACGTGATCACCGATTATTTCCCGGTTAACGACGCCTGTTCGTATAACCGTTCTTCTTTTTCTTCTCGTCGGATTTATTCCGCGATCGCGATCTCAGATCCGATCTTCGTTCTAGTTTATCTTCTCGCTCGTTTATCGGAATCAGGTGATTCAAGCGCCTGGAGTTTCATCTCGAAACCGCCGTTCCGTCTAATCAACTTGAACAAGTCTTTTGCTTAGGTAAAATTTGACCTAGTTTCAACTTGCTAGAACCGAGTTGTTTTCTTCCGCCGTTTGTTTTTCCGTCGTTTGTTCGGTTCGTTCTTTCTTTGCAACCGGAGTTCTTAAGTTGAACTTTCTGGTTCGTTCTCTTGTTCGATTTTTCCCTGTGCATTAGATGAGTACTTATTGTGTGGTTACTATTGTTTGCTTACGATAGATCGACCGGAGTGTGACGAGTAGAATCTATCAAGAGTTTTGAGTGCGAATCATCTTCATCAACATTGCAGGCAAGTTCACACTTTGATCATACCTTTTCTACAACCCATGTTTTATTGCATTAGATCAATCCTCACACATTGCATGATTAGGATCTAATTAAATTGTGGGATGGGAAGTAGATGAGGTAGTACCTATTACCTGTATTATTATGAAACCTTTGGGAGTTACTTCTACGTTTGCTTATTATTATGGCCATGCTATGCTAGTAGACGTGGATTGGGTGAGTGATATCCATGACAGATGTGAGTTGATAATTAATGGTTTATCTAAGGTGGCAACTTAAACACACATCTGGGTGGATTGAGGCACCTGATGTCTATCAGGACTTGCCTGTTTTTTTTCGGACCGCCACCCAGGCTCAAAGGGATCATAAGATAATTCATGCTAGAAACTTCCGTGTGCAGCCACATGCTACTATGGGCTCTGGCATAGTTGACTAAGTTGTGCGAACTCTTACGGGGTGGACTAGCAGATGTAGGGGTTGTAGGTGGTACGGTCTACCCCACATGTAAGGTGCTAGCGCTTCTGAAAGACTATGTCTCGGTCATCCGTTTCTCAAACACCATGTAGTGCGAGAAAACAAACGGAGGCGATCGAGTCATGTGGGGAAAAGTGCGCAAACCTCTGCAGAGTGTATAAACTAATCATGATTAGCCGTGTCCCCGGTTATGGACAACTTGAGTATCTAGTACTTGAATATCATTGTGAATCTCAACATGTTACTTCTAATTAATGTTTGGGTTTTAATTACTTTTAATTGGGATTGAGAATGCTGTCAACCATTCTCAATGTTTCACAACCACCATGATAGTAAATAAAATTTATTCCTTTGCAGTAGGGAAAAATTGGCTTTACGCAAAAACCTTATAACCATAGAGCTTTTCCACCAGCCAAATATGCATGTAGTGATAGCCTTTGTTCATCATTCTCTATGGTGTGAATTTGCCAGTACATTCAATGTACTGACCCGTTTCGGGCTGCAACGTCTCATGTTGCAGGATTATCTTACGACGAGTAAGTGATACGTTAGGGTTACGATTTCTACACTCAACTTTGCCGTTGGTGTTGATGGGAATCCACAACCTTGTTGCTTCCGCTATATTTGGATTGAGGTAATAGTATTTACGTTACTTTATACATGTGATTTACCTCTGTTATAAATCCTTCGAGTACTGTGTGTGTTAGCATACTGATCCAGGGATGACACATAAGCACAGAGACTTGATCCATTCGGGTCGGGTCGCTACATTATCGCTATTTTATTTGAATTAGGAAAAATATATGTTTTTCAAAATTGCCCTAGACGCCCAAATAAATGTTCACCTTGTCCGGCGTATTTTTAGAGGACATGGAAAATTTATTTCAGGATTTTTGGAGTCCGTTTAGTATTTCTTTTCTTCATTTTTCTACGCGGAATTTTTTTTAAGTCAACCGACCTAGTCGGGCCGTGCCCGACTAGGACTTCGCCCGGCCAGCCTTTTTAAGCGGAGGCCCGAGCCACCCCCAAACCCTAGCCCTGCCCTACCCAATCCACCTTCGCCGCCGCCCCGTTGCCGTGCTGCCTCACCGCCCCGACGCCGCGCCGCCGCCTAGCTGCCACCCCGCCGCCCGCCGCCGCCGTCGTCCCGATCTGCGAGGTAGCCGTCGGTTTTATTCTAAAAATCATTCTGTTTTATACGAAAAACATAGATGCGGTTTTTAGATCGGTTTTATTTTTTTCCCTAGTTTAGTTATTTAGCGAGCGCCCGTTCGTACGTTCGTTTTAACGAACGGTTTTCACCCGTTAACCGCAGATAGCGAACGTTCGTTTGTTAGCCTGTTCGTCAGTTTTCTTTTTCCAGGTTTTTCCGCGATTATTCTCGATCGCGATTTCTGCCCTATTTTTTGTTCTAGTTTATCTATTCGCTCGTTTATCGGAATCAGGCGATTCAAGCGCCTAGATCTTCGTCTCGAAGCTCTCTTTCTGTTTAACCAACTTGAACAAGATTTTGGTACTATAAAATTTGACTTTAGTCCAGATTAGTAATCGAATCTTGTTTCTCTCGCAGTTTGAGTTTCGTTGCTCCGTTTGATTTGATCCTTTTTGGAAACCGGAGTTCTTCGGTTGAACCTTCCGGTTAGATCTTATTATTTGAGATTTACCCGTGCATCTTTGCTTGATTGCTTATGTATGCTCTTGTTTGTTTGTTTGCGATAGAACACCCGGAGTGCGAAGCGTGCTACTACGAGTTTTTAGGATTTGCAAATCGTCAGCAAAGGCAAGTAACACTTTGATCATACCCCTTTATCACCCAGTTTTTATGCATTAGTTTCAACCTTCACACATTGCATAAGTAGGATCTCTTAACATGTGGGTCTGGGAAGTAGATAATGAGGTAGAACCTATTACCTGTTTTATTATCAAACCCTTGGGAGTTACTTCTACGTTATGCTTATATTGCCATGCTATGCTCGTAGACATGGTTTGGGTTTGAGTGTATCCATGACGGATGTGAGTTGTTAATTAATGGTTCAACTTAAGGTGGCAACTTTAATACACATCTGGGTGGATTTCTTGTGGGCACCTGGAGAATCCAGTGTTGTCCTAGGATATCCCCGAGTACCCGTGTGATCATCCTACGGTCTGCCACCCAGGCTCAAAGGGATCATAAGACTATTCATGCTAGAAACTTCTGTGTGCAGCCACAAGCCATTATGGGCTCTGGCATAGTTGAGTAAGTTGCGTGAGTTCTTGAAGAGGTGGACTAGCGAATGCAGGGGAATGTAGGTGTACGGTCCGCCCGGGGTAAAGAGAAAATGCTTCTGAAAGATTGTGTCTGGGTCATCCGTTTCTCAAACACCCTGTAGTGCGAGAAAATCAATGGAGGAGATCGAGTCTTGTGGGTAAAAGTGCGCAAACCTCTACAGAGTGTCTAAACTAATCATGGTTAGCCGTGTCCCCGGTTATGTACGTCTTGAGTATCTGGCTCTTGGATTATCATACGGATCTCATCACTCTAAATTAATTTGTGGGGTTGATAATTAATTTTAATTGGGATTGAGTTGGAGGAACCTTCTCAATATTTTTCAACTACCATGATAGTTAAATAAAATATATTCCTTTGTTGTAGGGCAAAACATATTAACCATACAGCCACCACCAGCCATATATGCATATGGTGATAGCTTTTATCTATTCATTACTCTCCTGTGTTACATTGCCAGCATATTCCATGTGCTGACCTGTTTTCGGGCTGCAACATATCATGTTGCAGACTTTTCAGATGAGGAGTAAGGTGTGATAGGTCGTTTGTCATGCACTCAGCTATGCCGTTGGAGTTGATGGACTCACTTTATCTTCCAAGCCTTCCGTTGTTATCGTATTAGATGGCCTTAAGCCATATTTATTGTAATAAGTTCTCTCTTGAGACATTCGATGTAATAAGGGTGTGATTGCCACCCTGTTATAAATCCTTCGAGTACTGTGTGTGTCAGCATTACCGATCCAGGGATGACACTGAAGCACAGAGACTTGACCGTTTGAGGTCGGGTCGCTACATGGGACCCCATGGTTTCTTCGACTACTGACTGGTTACCAAGTTAGGCAAAAAGCCTAAGCTTGGGGGAGTTCGTATTCCCACCGACATTACATTCATGTTCACACATTTCATTCCAGTTGTCGGTGTCCACAATTTTTCATTGTATTATCCATGTTAGATTTATTTTCTTGCTTTCTTCTTGTGTGTTTGAAAAAATATTGAGATAATCCAAAAAAATATTTCCTGCTTCTTTTTTATTTTTATTTATAGAGTAGTTAGTTTTAGCACTAAAAATAAAACCCAAAAAGATTTCCTTGTTCTTCTTTTGCTTGTTGGGAGCTTTCCCGTGTAAATAGTTTTCTCGTTTTTGCTTTTCCCTTTTATTTGCTTGTTCAAGAAAACCAAAAACTCCAAAAATATTTCAGTGTGTTTCTTTAAATTTCTTTTCTTTTTATTTGAGTCTTACCGAGGAGAAGACCACGATGAAAATGTTGAGTGGCTCTCATTTGCATAATTGTTGATCTAACAAAGAGCCCATATTACCTTGTCTTCTCCTGTTGAATAAAATGTTTGCAGATTCCAGCTTGGTCCACGGCACTCTTGCACTATTGTTATTTTCACATCGTTCGGTCATGCAGTGAAAGTCAATAATGACGATATTTGATGAACTGGTCGTGGCAGAGAGAAACGGGTATGAACTCAACTTGTTCTGTTTTTATAAATATGTTTAACGTAGTATCCATGATTCAGTCCATTATGATTAAACATGTTTGCAATGACAATTAGAGATTATAGTTTCTCATGCCATGCATAAGTAGCTAGGGGTGGATAATGATTTATCTTGGATATCAACATTGCATTAAAATGATTGTGATGTAGTATGATGATATGGTATCCTCCTCTGAATGTTCGAGTGGCTTGACTTGGAACATGTTCATGCATGTAGTTGAATCAAAACCAACATAGCCTCTATGATATTTATGTTCATGGTGTTCATATCCTACTCATGCTAGTGTCCAATGTTACTTATTCATAATGCATGTTCATGACCGTTGTTGCTCTCTAGCTGGCCGCTTCTCAACCTATTTGCTAGCCTTAACCTGTACTAAGTGGGAATTCTGCTTGTGCATCAAAAACCTTGAAACCAAGTTATTCCAGATGAGTCCACCATACCTACCTATATGCGGTATTACCCTGCCGTCCTAAGTAAATTTGCATGTGCCAACTCTAAAAACTTCAAATAAATATCCTTTTTGTGTGCCTGGATCATTCATGGAACGACGGGAGGTAGTCGGTATCTTCCATACTAAGCGGGTTATTCTCTGGTTGAGTGTTTATTCACTCACCATCGCATGAGAAAAGGGCGGTAATAGGGATGCCCAGTTCCAAACTGCAAAAATAATTGATCTTTCAAATAATCAAACAAAAACTCCAAACAGAGTCATAACCTTTACTTTATCGCTTGTGAATCGCCACTAGCGTGCTTAACATGGAAGATATTGATAACTGATGGTCGTGAAGTAAACAAGAAGGTTGCATGTCTAAAAATATCATTTACCTCTGTTTTAAAAACTTGAGCTCTGGCACCTCTGCAAATCACTGCTTCCGTCTGCGAAGGGACTATCTATTTACTTTTATGTTGTGTCATCACCTTCTAAAATAAGCGCCAGAACCTGAGAGCACTGCTGTATTGCTGATGCATTGTGTGTAGCTAATGTTGGGTGCATCATGACTGGATCTTTTCTACCATGAATTACAATGTTTAGTCACTGCTTGGACTTTGGAGGTGCTCTGCATTTATGTTTTGCGGTCTCAGAAAGGGCTAGCGAGATATCACTATTGTCATATTATATCATGCTTGTTTTGATAACGTGTTGCTGTTTGATATATCTTATTATTGCTCGCTAGCTGATTATGTTATTGATATGAGTTAATATAATTTTTAAGAGTTATTGTCGGCATGGTTAGTTATAATGTTGGCTGAAAACCAAGGTGTTGTTTAAGCTTATTTATGCAAACAAGAGCAAAAGAGTTCATAAAAGTTTTTATTTTTCACTTTCAGTTGATCAACTGAATTGCTTGAGGACAAGGAAAGGTTTAAGCTTGGGGGAGTTGATACGTCTCCAACATATCTACTTTTCCTAACGCTTTTCCTCTTGTTTTGGACTCTAATTTGCATGATTTGAATGAAACTAACCCCGGACTGACAATGTTTTCAGCAGAACTACCATGGTATTGTTTTTTTGTGCAGACATAAAAGTTCTCGGAATGGAACGAAACTTTGCGAGGATTTTTTTATATAATAAAAGAGAATTTATGGAGCTGAGAACCACTAGAGGGGGGAACCTGGGTGGGCACAGCCCACCAGGGCGTGCTTGCCCTCCCAGGCACGCCCAGGTGGGTTGTCCCCACCTCGTGGCCCCGCAGACCATGAAACCTACGCTATAAAATCCTATGTTTTCAGAAAAAAATCATGGAGAAAGAATTATCACGTTCCACAAGACGGAGCGGACGTCACCTCCTGTTCTTCATCAAGAGGCCAGATCTGGAGTCCGTTTGGGGCTCCGTAGAGGGGGATCTTCGATCTTCGTCATCACCAACCCTTCTCCATCACCAATTCCATGATGTTCCCCACCGAGAGTGAGTAATCCTTCGTGGGCTCGCTAGTTGGTGAGGAGTTGGATGAGATTCATCATGTAATCGAGTTAGTTTTTTTAGGGCTTGATCCCTAGTATCCACTATGTTCTGAGATTGATGTTGCTATGACTTTGCCATGCTTAATGCTTGTCACTTTGGGCCTGGGTGCCATGATTTCAGAGCTGAAGCGTTTATGTTATCACCATTATATCTATGTTCTAGATCCGATCTTGCAAGTTATAGTCACCTACTATGTGTTATGATCCGGCAACCCTGGAGTGACAATAGTCGAGACCACTCCCAGTGATGACCGTAGTTTGGGGAGTTCATGTATTCAACGTGTGTTAATGCTTTGTTCCAGTTCTCTATTAAAAGGAGGCCTTAATATCCCATAGTTTCCAACTGGACCCCGCTGCCACGGGAGGGTAGGACAAAAAATGTCATGCAAGTTCTTTCCATAAGCATGTATGACTATTTACGGAATACATGCCTACATTATATTTATGAACTGGAGCTAGTGTCGTATCGCCCTAGGTTATGACTGTCACATGATGAATATGAAGGAAATATGCCCTAGAGGCAATAATAAAGTTGTTATTTATATTTCCTTATATCATGATAAATGTTTAGTATTCATGCTAGAATTGTATTAACCAGAAACTTAGTACATGTGTGAATACATAGACAAACAGAATGTCACCAGTATGCCTCTACTTGACTAGCTCGTTAATCAAAGATGGTTAAGTTTCCTAACCATAGACATGAGTTGTCATTTGATGAACGGGATCACATCATTAGATAATGATGTGATTGACTTGACGCATCCGTTAGCTTAGCACTATGATCGTTTCGTTTATTGCTATTGCTTTCTCCATAACGTAAACATGTTCCTATGACTATGAGATTATGCAACTCCCGAATACCGGAGGAACACTTAGTGTGCTATCAAACGTCACAACGTAACTAGGTGACTATAAAGATGCTCTACAAGTGTCTCGGATGGTGTTTGTTGAGTTGGCATAGATCGAGATTAGGATTTGTCACTCCGATTGTCGAAGAGGTATCTCTAGGCCCTCTCGGTAATGCACATCACTATAAGCCTTGCAAGCAATGTGACTAACGAGTTAGTTGCGGGATGTTGCATTACGGAACGAGTAAAGAGACTTGCCGGTAACGAGATTGAACTAGGTATTGAGATACCGACGATAGAATCTCGGGCAAGTAACATACCAATGTTAAAGGGAACAACGTATGTTGTTGTGTGGTTTACCGATAAAGATCTTCATAGAATATGTAAGAACCAATACGAGCATCCAGCTTCCACTATTGGTTATTGACCGGAAGTGAGTCTCGGTCATGTCTACATAATTCTCGAACCCGTAGGGTCCGCACGCTTAACGTTCGATGACGATTGGTATTATGAGTTTATGTGTTTTAATGTACCGAAGGTAGTTCGGAGTCCCGGATGTGATCACGGACATGACGAGGAGTCTCGAAATGGTCGAGACATAAAGATCTATATATTGGAAGGCTATGTTTGGACATCGGAATGGGTTCCAGATGAGTTCGAGCATTTACCGGAGTATCGGGGGGTTACCGAACCCCCCCCCCCGGAGTCAATAGGCCTTATTGGGCCTTAGTGGTAGAGAGGAGGAGGAGGCCAGGTGGAGGGCGCCCCCCCAAGCCCAATCCGAATTGGGTGGTGGTCGCCCCCCCTTTCCTTCCCTCTCTCTACCTCTTCCTTCTTCTCCTACTCCTACTAGGAAGGGGGGAAACCTACTCCTACTAGGAGTAGGACTCCCCCCTTGGGTGCGCCCTATGAGGGCCGGCCCTCCCCTCCTCCACTCATTTATATACGGGGGAGGGGGCACCCCATAGAAACACAAGTTTTTTGTTTAGCCGTGTGCGGTGCCCCCCTCCACAGAATTCCACCTTGGTCATATCGTTGTAGTGCTTAGGCGAAGCCCTACGTTGGTAACTTCATCATCACCATCATCACGCCGTCGTGCTAACGAAAATCCCCCTCGGCCTTAGCTGGATCAAGAGTACGAGGAACATCACCGAGCTGAACGTGTGTAGACCAGGGAGGTGCCGCGCGTTCGGTACTTGATCGGTTGGATCGCGAACACGTTCGACTACATCAACTGCATTTCATAACGCTTCCGCTTTCGGTTTACGATGGTACGTAGACATACTCTCCCCCCTCGTTGTTATGCATCTCCTAGATGGATCTTGCGTGTGCGTAGGAAATTTTTTGAAATACCTCGTTCCCCAACAGTGGCATCCGAGCCAGGTTTATGCGTAGATGTTATATGCACGAGTAGAACACAAAGGAATTGTGAGCGTGGGTACATACATATTGCTTGCCGTCACTAGTTGATTCTTGATTCAGCGGTATTGTTGGATGAAGCGGCTCAGACCGACATTACGCGTACGTTACGCGAGACTGGTTCTACCGACGTGCTTCGCACACAGGTGGCTAGTGGGTGTCTGTTTCTCCAACTTTAGTTGAATCGGATTCAGTGAACATGGTTCTTTCTGAAGATCAAAAAGCAATCACTATACCGCGTTGTGGTTTTTGATGCGTAGGTAAGAACGGTTCTTGCTAAGCCCGTAGCAGCCACGTAAGACTTGCAACAACAAAGTAGAGGACGTTTAACTTGTTTTTGCAGGGCATGTTGTGATGTGATATGGTCAAGACTTGATAATATAAATTGTTGTATGAGATGATCATGTTTTGTAACACAGTTATCGGCAACTGGCAGGAGCCATATGGTTGTTGCTTTATTGTATGAAATGCAATCGCCATGTAATTGATTTACTTTATCACTAAGTGGTAGCGATAGTCGTAGAAGCAATAGTTGGCGAGCTGACAACGATGCTACGATGGAGATCAAGGTGTCAAGCCAGTGACGGAGGTGATCATGACGGTGCTTTGGAGATGGAGATCAAAGGTACAAGATGATGATGGCCATACCATATCACTTATATTGATTGCATTTGCATGCGATGTTTATCCTTTACGCATCTTATTTTGCTTAGTACAGCGGTAGCATTATAATATGATCTCTCACTAAATTTCAAGGTATAAGTGTTCTCCCTGAGTATTCAGTGTTCCTACAGTTCGTCGTGCCGAGACACCACGTGATGATCGGGTGTGATAAGCTCTATGTTCACATACAACGGGTGCAAGCCAGTTTTGCACAAGCAGAATACTCGGGTTAAACTTGACAAGCCTAGCATATGCAGATATGGCCTCGGAACACTAAGACTGAAAGGTCGAGCATGAATCATATAGTAGTACGATCAACATAGTGATGTTCACCATTGAAAACTACTCCATCTCACATGATGACCGGACATGGTTTAGTTGATATGGATCACGTGATCACTTAGATGATTAGAGGGACGTCTATCTAAGTGGGAGTTCTTAAGTAATATGATTAATTGAACTTTAATTTATCATGAACTTAGTACCTGATAGTATTTTGCATGTCTATGTTGTTGTAGATAGAAGGCCCGTGCTATTGTTCCATTGAATTTTAATGTGTTCCTAGAGAAAGCTAAGTTGAAAGATGATGATAGAAATTACACGGACTGGGTCCGTAACTTGAGGATTATCCTCATTGCTGCACAGAAGAATTACGTCCTGGAAGCACCGCTAGGTGCCAAACCCGCTGCAGGAGCAACTCCAGATGTTATGAACACCTGGCAAAGCAAAGCTGATGACTACTCGATAGTTCAATGTGCCATGCTTTACTGCTTATAACCGGGACTTCAACGACGTTTTGAACGTCATGGAGCATATGAGATGTTCGAGGAGTTGAAGTTAATATTTCAAGAAAATGCCCGGATTGAGAGATATGAAGTCTCCAATAAGTTCTACAGCTACAAATGGAGGAGAATAGTTCCGTCAGTGAACACATACTCAGAATGTCTGGGTACCACAATCACTTGATTCGGCTAGGAGTTAATCTTCAAGTTGATAGTCATTGACAGAGTTCTTCAATCACTGCCACCAAGCTACAAAAGCTTCATGATGAACTATAATATGCAAGGGATGGATAAGATAATTCCCGAGCTCTTCGCAATGCTAAAGGCTGCGGAGGTAGAAATCAAGAAGGAGCATCAAGTGTTGATGGTCAACAAGACCACCAGTTTCAAGAAAAAGGGTGAAGGGAAGAAGGGGAACTTCAAGAAGAACGGAAAACAAGTTGCTACTCAAATGAAGAAGCCCAAGTCTGGACCTAAGCCTGAGACTGAGTGCTTCTACTTCAAAGGGACTGGTCACTCAAAGCGGAACTGCCCCACGTATATGGCGGAGAAGAAGGATGGAAAAGTGAAAGGTATATTTGATATACATGTTATTGATGTGCACCTTACTAATTCTCGCAATAGCACCTGGGTATTCGATACTGGTTCTGTTGATAATATTTGCAACTCGAAACAGGGGCTATGGATTAAGCGAAGATTGGCTAAGGGCGAGGTGATGATGCGCGTGGGAAATGGTTCCAAAGTCGATGTGATTGCCGTCGGCACACTACCTCTACATCTACCTCCAGGATTAGTTTTAGACCTGAATAATTGTTATTTGGTGCCAGCGTTAAGCATGAACATTATATCTGGATCTTGTTTGATGCGAGACAGTTATTCATTTAAATCAAAGAATAATGGTTGTTCTATTTATATGAGTAATATCTTTTATGGTCATGCACAGTTGATGAGTGGTCTATTTTTACTAAATCTTGATAGTAGTGATACACATATTCATAGTATTGAAGCCAAAATATATAAGTTTAATAATGATAGTGCGACTTATTTGTAGCACTATCGTTTAGGTCATATTGGTGTAGAGTGCATGAATAAACTCCATGCTGATGGGATTTTGGAATCACTTGATTATGAATCACTTGATGCTTGCGAACCATGCCTCATGGGCAAGATGACTAAGACTCCGTTCTCCGGAACAATGGAACGAGCAACAGACTTCTTTGAAATTATACATACTGATGTATGCGGTCCGATGAGTGTTGATGCTCGTGGCGGGTATCGTTATTTTTGACCTTCATAGATGATTTGAGTAGATATGGGTATATCTACTTGATGAAACATAAGTCTGAAACATTTGAAAAGTTCAAAGAATTTCAGAGTGAAGTGGAAAATCATCGTAGCAAGAAAATTAAATTTCTACGATCTGATCGTGGAGGAGAATATTTGAGCTATGAGTTTGGTCTTCATTTGAAACAATGCGGAATAGTTTCGCAACTCACACCACCTGGAACACCACAGCGTAATGGAGTGTCCGAACATCGTAATCGCACTTTATAAGATATGGTGCGATCTATGATGTCTCTTACCGATTTACCGCTATCATTTTGGGGTTATGATTTAGAGACGGCTGCATTGACGTTAAATAGGGCACCATCGAAATCCGTTGAGACGACATCTTATGAAGTGTGGTTTGGCAAGAAACCCAAGTTGTCGTTTCTTAAAGTTTGGGGCTGCGATGCTTATGTGAACAAGCTTCAACCTGATAAAGCTCGAACCAAAATTGGAGAAATGTGTCTTCATAGGATACCCAAAGGAAACTGTTGGGTACACCTTCTATCACAGATCCGAAGGCAAGATTTGAAGGAAATATGCCCTAGAGGCAATAATAAAGTTGTTATTTATATTTCCTTATATCATGTTAAATGTTTATTATTCATGCTAGAATTTTATTAACCGGAAACTTAGTACATGTGTGAATACATAGACAAACAGAGTGTCACTGGTATGCCTCTACTTGACTAGCTCATTAATCAAAGATGGTTAAGTTTCCTAGGCATGGACAAGAGATGTCATTTGATGAACGGGATCACATCATTAGAAAATGATGTGATTGACTTGACCCATCCGTTAGCTTAGCACTTTGATTGTTTAGTTTACTGCTATTGCTTTCTCCATAACTTATACATGTTCCTATGACTATGAGATTATGCAACTCCCGAATACCGGAGGAACACTTAGTGTGCTATCAAACGTCACAACGTAACTGGGTGACTATAAAGATGCTCTACAGGTGTCTCCGATGGTGTTTGTTGAGTTGGCATATATCCAGATTAGGATTTGTCACTCCGTGTATCGGAGAGGTATCTCTGGGCCCTCTCAGTAATGCACATCTCTATAAGCCTTGCAAGCAATGCGACTAATGAGTTAGTTACGGGATGTTGCATTACGAAACGAGTAAAGAGACTTGCCAGTAACGAGATTGAACTAGGTATTGAGATACCGATGATCGAATCTCGGGCAAGTAACATACCGATGACAAAGGGAACAACGTATGTTGTTATGCGGTTTGACCGATAAAGATCTTCATAGAATATGTAGGAACCAATATGAGCATCGAGGTTCCGCTATGGGTTATTGACCAGAGATGAGTCTCGGTCATGTCTACATAGTTCTAGAACCTGTAGGGTCCGCACACTTAACGTTTGGTGACGATCGGTATTATGAGTTTATGTGTTTTGATGTACCGAAGGTAGTTCGGAGTCCTAGATATGATCACGAACATGACGAGGAGTCTCAAAATGGTCGAGACATAAAGATCGATATATGGGACGGCTATGTTTGGACATCGGAATGGTTTCGGATGAGTTCGGGCATTTACCGGAGTACCGGGGTTGGGGGTTACCGGAACCCCCCGGAGAGTGTATGGGCCTTAGTGGGAGAGAGGAGGAGGCGGCCAAGGTGGAGCCCCCTCCCAAGCCCAATCCGAATGAGGTGGGGGGCCGGGCCCCCCTTCCTTCCCTCTCTCTTCCCCTTCCTTTCTCTCCTACTCCAACAAGGGAAGGGGGAATCCTACTCCCACCGGGAGTAGAACTCCCCCCTTAGGGCGCGCCATAGAGGGCCGACCCTCCCCCTCTTGCACTCCTTTATATACAGGGGAGGGGGCACCCCATAGACACACAAGTTGATTGTTTAGCCGTATGCGCTGCCCCCCTCCACAGATTTCCACCTCGGTCATATCGTTGTAGTGCTTAGGCAAAGCCCTGCATCGGTAACTTCATCATCACCATCATCATGCCGTCGTGCTGACGAAACTCTCCCTCGACCTCAGCTGGATCTAGAGTACGTGGGACATCACCGAGCTAAACGTGTGCAGATCGTGGAGGTGTCGTACCTTCGGTGCTAGGATTGGTCGGATCATGAAGATGTACGACTACATCAACCGCATTGTCATAACGCTTCTGCTTACGGTCTACGAGGGTATGTGGACAACACTCTCCCTTCTTGTTGCTATGCATCACCTAGATGGATCTTGCGTGTGCATAGGATTTTTTTTAAATTACTGCGTTCCCAACAAGATTTTCGTTGCTAAGAATGGATCCTTTTGAGAGAAGGAGTTTCTCTCGAAAGAAGTGAGTGGGAGGAAAGTATAACTTGATGAGGTAACTATACCTACTCCCTTATTGGAAATTAGTTTATCACAGAAATCAGTTCCAGTGATTCCTACACCAGTAAGTGAGGAAGCTAATGATGATGATCATGAAACTTCTTATCAAGTTACTACCGAACCTCGTAGGTCTACCAGAGTAAGATTTGCACCAGAGTGGTACGGTAATCTTGTTCTGGAAGTCATGTTACTTGACCATGACGAACCTACGAACTATGAGGAAGCGATGATGAGCCCAGATTCCGCAAAATGGCATGAGGCCATGAAATTTGAGATGGGATCCATGTATGAGAACAAAGTGTGGACTTTGGTTGACTTGCTCGATGATCGGCAAGCCATAGAGAATAAATGGATCTTCAATAAGAAGACTGACGCTGACGGTAATATTAATGTCTACAAAGCTTGACTTGTTGCGAAAGGTTTTCGACAAGTTCAAGGAGTTGACTACGATGAGACCTTCTCACCCGTAGCGATGGTTAAGTCCGTCCAAATCATGTTAGCAATTGCCGCATTTTATGATTATGAAATTTGGCAAATGGATGTCAAAACTGCATTCCTTAATGGATATCTTAAAGAAGATTTCTATATGATGCAACCGGAAGCTTTTGTCGATCCAAAAGGTGCTAACAAAGTGTGCAAGCTCCAGCGATCCATTTATGGACTGGTGCAAGCCTCTCGGAGTTGGAATATATGCTTTGATAGTGTGATCAAAGCATATGGTTTTATACAGACTTTTGGAGAAGCCTGTATTTACAAGGAAGTGAGTGGGGGCTCTTTAGCATTTCTGATATTATATGTGGATGACATATTGCTGATCGGAAATGATACTGAATTTCTGAATAGCATAAAAGGATACTTGAATAAGAATTTTTCAATGAAAGACCTCGGTGAAGCTGCTTATATATTGGGCATCAAGGTCTATAGAGATAGATCAAGACCCTTAATTGGACTTTCACAAAGCACATACCTTGATAAAGTTTTGAAGAAGTTCAAAATGGATCAAGCAAAGAAAGGGTTCTTGCTTGTGTTACAAGGTGTGAAGTTGAGTCAGACTCAATGCCCGACCACTGCAGAAGACAGAGAGAAAATGAAAGTCATTCCCTATGCTTCAGCCACAGGTTCTATCATGTATGCGATGTTGTGTACCAGACCTAATGTGTGCCTTGCTAGTAGTTTAGCAGGGAGGTACCAAAGTAATCTAGGAGTGGATCACTGGACAGCGGTCAAGAATATCCTGAAATACCTGAAAAGGACTAAGGATATGTTTCTCGTTTATGGAGGTGACAAAGACCTCGTCGTAAACGGTTACGTTGATGCAAGCTTTGACACTGATCTGGATGACTCTAAGTCACAAACCGGATAAGTATTTTTATTGAATGGTGGAGCTGTCAGTTGGTGTAGTTCTAAGCAAAGCGTCATGGCGGGATCTACGTGTGAAGCGGAATACATAGCTGCTTCGGAAGCAGCAAATGAAGGAGTTCATATCCGATCTAGGTGTCATACCTAGTGCATCGGGTCCAATGAAAATCTTTTGTGAAAATACTGCTGCAATTGCCTTGGCAAAGGAATCCAGATTTCACAAGAGAACCAAGCACATCAAGAGACGCTTCAATTCCATCCGCAATCAAGTCAAGGAGGGAGACATAGAGATTTGCAAGATACATACGGATCTGAATGTTGCAGACCCATTTACTAAGCCTCTCTCATAAGAAAAACATGATCAGCACCAAGACTCCATGGGTGTTAGAATCATTACAATGTAATCTAGATTATTGACTCTAGTGCAAGTGGGAGACTGAAGGAAATATGCCCTAGAGGCAACAATAAATTTGTTATTTATATTTCCTTATATCATGATAAATGTTTATTATTCGTGCTAGAATTGTATTAACCGGAAACTTAGTACATGTGTGAATACATAGACAAACAAAATGTCTCTAGTATGCCTCTACTTGACTAGCTCGTTAATCAAAGATGGTTAAGTTTCCTAACCATAGGCATGAGTTCTCATTTGATGAACGGGATCACATCATTAGAGAATGATGTGATTGACTTGACGCATCCGTTAGCTTTGCACTATGATCGTTTAGTTTATTGCTATTGTTTTCTCCATAACTTATACATGTTCCTATGACTATGAGATTATGCAACTCCCGAATACCGGAGGAACACTTAGTGTGCTATCAAATGTCACAACGTAACTGGGTGACTATAAAGATACCCTACAGGTGTCTCCTATGGTGTTTCTTGATTTGGCATAGATCGAGATTAGGATTTGTCACTCCGATTGTCGGAGAGGTATCTCTGGGCCCTCTCGGTAATGCACATCACTATAAGAGTTGCAAGCAATGTGACTAATGAGTTAGGTGCGGGATGTTTCATTACGGAACGAGTAAAGAGACTTGTCGGTAACGAGATTGAATGAGGTATTGAGATACCGACGATCGAATCTCAGGCAAGTAACATACCGATGACAAAGGGAACAACGTATGTTGTTATGCGCTTTGACCGATAAAGATCTGTGTATAATATGTAGGAACCAATATGAGCATCCAGGTTCCGCTATTGGTTATTGACCGGATAACCAATAGGGTCATGTCTACATAGTTCTCGAACCCGTAGGGTCCGCACGCTTAACGTTCGATGATGATCGGTATTATGAGTTTATGTGTTTTGATGTACCAAAGTTAGTTCGGAGTCCCGGATGTGATCACGGACATGACGAGGAGTCTCGAAATGGCCGAGACATAAATATTGATATATTGGAAGGCTATGTTTGGACATCGGAATGGTTCCGTATGAGTTCAGGCATTTACGGGAGTATCGGGGGGTTATCAGAACCCCCCAGGGAGTCAATGGGCCTTAGTGGGCCTTAGTGGGAGAGAGAAGGAGGCGACTAGGTGGAGGGCGAGCCCCCCAAGCCCAATCCGAATTTTGTGGGGGGCCTGCCCCCCTTTCCTTCCCTCTCTCTCCCTCTTTCTTCTTCTCCTACTCCTACTAGGAAGGGGGGAACCTACTCCTACTGGGAGTAGGACTCCCCCCTTGGGCGCGCCCTATGAGGGTCGGCCCTCCCCTCCTCCACTCCTTTATATACCGGGGAGGGGGCACCCCATAGACACACAATTTCATTGTTTAGCCATGTGCGGTGCCCCCCTCCACAGAATTCCACCTCTGTCATATCGTTGTAGTGCTTAGGCGAAGCCCTGCATCGGTAACTTCATCATCACTGTCATCACGCCGTCGTGCTGACGAAACTCTGCCTCAGCTAGATCAAGAGTACGAGGGGCGTCATCGAGTTGAACGTGTGCAGATCATGGAGGTGTCGTGCATTTGGTACTTGATCGGTTGGATCGCGAAGACGTTCGACTACATCAACCGCATTTCATAACGCTTCCGCTTTCGGTCTATGAGGGTATGTAGACATACTCTCCCCCACTCATTGCTATGCATCTCCTAGATGGATCTTGCATGTGCGTAGGATTTTTTTTTGAAATAATGTGTTCCCCAACAGAATATCATCCAACAAATTACAGATCCAATGCCTACGCATTTCTCTTATATTGTTCTTGCTAAGTTACTACTGCAATCGTTACCGTTGCACTTGCTACAAAAATACTGCTATCACCGTTACCATTACTATTGCTGTTGCTACTACTATCAAAACTATCAAACTACTTTGCTACTGATCACTTTGGTGCAGATAATTAATCTCCAGGTGTGGTTGAATTGACAACTCAGCTGCTAATACTTGCAAATATTCTTTGGCTCCCCTTGTGTCGAATCTATAAATTTGGGTTGAATACTCTTCCCTCGAAAACTATTACAATCCCCTATACTTGTGGGTTATCACCCCACTCATTATTACGTGAGAGTGTCATGGGCGGAGACTTGAGGGGCACTCCTTGCTTCCCGGGCAAGGACCCCGCCCCGCGCATGCCCCGACCACGGTTGGGGCATCTGGTAACTAGGACAGGACCAAGGGGTAAGGGCCTACATTGGCGGTAGTCAGGCGGTCGCAGGCCCTCAACGGGGGGGAGGGCTCGCCGGCGCCTTCCCCGGCGGAGGACCCACTTCTGGATGGCATGCGCCATCTCGGCGGCGGTGCCCTACGCCGTGTTGCGCGGGGGAGGTCGGGCTCCCCCCGCGCGACCTCCCAATGCGCCCTGCCTGCCGGAGGCAGGGCCAGTGTGATTTACCTACGATCCAAGGTTAGCGCGATGTGCTCTAGAGATATTGGTTGTAACCGGTGGCCGTTGCTGTCGAAGGCGCTAGCGGGGCGTTGAGTTGGCTCGTAAGGGGCCCCACTCCATGCAACCTTAGCGATCTTGACGTCTAGGCCAGCAGGGGGAACGTGTACGGGCTTCTCCTTTGCTCATACGACATGCCCGTCAACAGTGGCAGAGAGGCACCAGGGACCATCATCCTGAGATCAGCCCCCAGTCCTTCCGCTCCGTTGTCCACCACCTCTGTTGTCCTGCCTCGCCATCCTGGGAGTGGCTCTTCGTCGTTGCCGCGGTGGAGGCCGCCTACCCTGGCCACTCCCTGGGGGCACTCCTCTTGGGTCAGGTGGGCGGCGCCGCGCACTGGGTTGCCTCTGCGGGGTCCTCCGGGCTCCTCCCGAGGGGACGAGCAGACGCAGCAGGGGCGGGCTCGGGTCCCTGGAGGTGTCCGCGAAGCCGGCATGATGCGGAAAGGCGCCGCGCCCTCGCAAGCAATGTCGAGCAGCTCGGCAATGCGGGAGAGCAAGGCATCGTGGCTGCCCTCCGCTAATCTGCATCGCAGCAACTCTTGTGCCACGAGGGGCGCGGCTCGCGTGTTTGCCTGCTCCGGCGAGCTTGTATGGACGATGCCACGGCGTAGCCGGAGGAACGCGCGGTGACTCGGTTGTGATGCCGAACGGGAGGGGGCGAGAGCGGCCCACGCCACCGGTGGTGGTTGACGCCAGTATCCGCACCGACAGTGGGGAGCATGGGGTGAGAACGAACTCCATGGCCGAGGGGCGCCACCTGGGTGGTGCGAGCATCCCAACGCTCAGCGAAGGCTCGGGGAGCCTCCGCCATGGGCGCGACGGAACGGGCGTGGGGCAGCGATAGAAGAAGAACTTAGACACACCCCTACCTGGCGCGCCAAATGTTGGATTCAGGGCTCCACAGACCCAAGAAAGGTTCGAACTCTAGGGCGTGTGTGAAGAACTCAACCTCTCCAGTGAATCAGTTCGTCACCCCCATGGCCTAACTCGATGAACAAGAAAGGGAAGGGACACAACAGTTTACCCAGGTTCGGGCCACCTTGCGGTGTAAGACCCTACTCCTACTTAGTGGTGGATTAGCCTCGCGAGGGACTGCAGATGAACTAGTAGAAGGGAAGAACAAACTCAGGAGGTCTGTTCTAGTGCAGGTGTGGGCTAGCGAGGTCTCTCTCGGATCGGGATCCCCTTCTGTCGTGGGTTTGTCATGGCAGATGTCCTCGTGAAAGGACTTAGTCGTGGAGCCATCGCAACGGGTTAGCTTAAAGGGGTTAAAACGGACAAGGGGACACGGGAGTTATACTAGTTCGGCCCTTCGATGAAGGTAAAAGCCTACGTCTAGTTGTGATTGGTATTGCTAGGGTTTCGAAGGCCAGGGAGCGAATCCGCTTTGTCTGGCTCTCGAGTTGTTGTTGTCTGTCCCTAAACCGTGGTCGGGTCGTCCCTTTATATACATAGGTTGATGCCCGCCGGGCTACAGAGTCCCGAAGCCAGTTTATAAACGTATCCGGTTCGGCCTCTCTCTTTCTATCTTACTATACAAGTTATATGACTAGGCCGGTTTACATTTACAGACTGTAACCCGCCTTTGGGCCCTCCGTAAAGCGCCATCATCTTTACATCTTCATGGGATTCTAATCTTCAAAGAGTCAATCCGGCTACATAAGGCCGGTTTACCTCCAGTAGTAATATCCCCAACATTAGGCCCCAGATTGGTTTGAACTTGTTCATGTCAATCCTCCACACTTTAGAAAAAATCTTCTCTCTTATCTTCATTTTTGATCTTGTAAACCGCCGTGACGTCATACTTCAAAATTACGATAAACCGTCCTAACGTCATCCATCTGTTGATGTCGGAGATTTCCTTCATTTAATATATATCCAGTCATCGAGGCGACACCTTTATTAACTTATCCATTTTTTGGGCTCCTCGATTCCCGTACTTGCCATTTTTTCACTTCGCCTTATAAATAGGACCGAGGAGTCATTTTCACCGTTTCCCCCCGTGCCTCTTCGCGTCGTCTTCCTCACGCCGCTCAGCCTCTGGAACTCCGCCGCCACCATCGACCGTCGTCTCTGCTCCGACCTTGGCCACTGCATCGCCCTGAACGCACCAGAAAACTGCGGCGCCCTTCCGCTTCCTCACCAGCTCCGGTAAGTTCTCTGCTTTTTTCACCATAGATCTGTTCTAGGGTTTCGACATTCTTCGCAGTTCTTCCGAAGTTCATCAGTGCTATTCTTCCCTGTTCTTCCTTTAATAGATGGACACTTCATGCTTGATGCATCTCTTGCCGTAGCTTACCTACCATGGTCATCACAAATCCTTATGCGCAAAGAACTGATCTAATCTGTCAAAAATTGCTTCAGTTCTGCACCCCTTCAAGATCCAATTATTTTTGTTTTTCTGTCTTATCTTTAGATCCGAAAGTTTTATGCATCACTGTGATATCTGTTTCTATATTCCTATGAGATCCGTTTCTCCTCGCACCAATATAAGCGGTTTATCATTGTATAAATAGTCTATGACATTAGCCCTGATAAACCGGAAGAGCATGTTACCTTCATAATTATGCTCCGGTTTAACAGTGTCTGATCAATCCTGCGCTAGCATTACCTTTCTTTCTCATTATACTAGTCTCCGGGTTGTACCATTTATCATATCAGTATGTTTCTTACTCCCTTGTCTCTTGTGTATAATCATGCATAGTTTGTAAACCGGCCTTTCATTTTCAGTTTGTTCGCTTTGCAATGGCCAAACAATTCACTGCCTGCAACTAGGCTCGTTCCCGGGTTACTGAGGCTCAACTGAATGAGATGGTTAGCGTCGGCTCTCTGCCTAAGAAAACTGAGATCAAATGGCGAGTTCCAGGAACTGAGAATCCTCCAACCCCAAGACAAGGCGAAGTGGTAATCTTTGTTAACCATATAGGCCGTGGTTTCAAACTGCCAGGGTCAAAATTTTATCGAGATGTGCTTGCCATCTTCCAACTGCATCCACAAGATATTGGTCCCAACTCAGTCTCCAACTTATGCAATTTCCAAGTCTTTTGTGAAGTCTATTTACAAGAAGAACCAACTGCAGAATTGTTCTGGGATTTCTTTCACTTAAACCGGCGCACAAAGTTTGTGAATGGCCCGAACACAGAGCTTGGTGGTGTCTCGATTCAAAAGAGGAAAGAAGTGGAATTTCCTCATGCCAAACATCATAGCCACCCAAAGGAATGGAATCAAACATGGTTCTATTGCAGAGACACTTTGCGTCAGGATGAAAATCCCCTCCCCGGCTTCCGTGATCATAGATTATCCAATACTCACCCAATGCCACAATGCCTGAGCTCTTTAGAAAGGGCAAAATACGCTCCTCAAATTGCCAAGCTCCGGGCCTTTATGGCAAACGGTTTAACAGGTGTGGATTTTGTGCGTTGTTGGATATCCTGGAGTATCTTGCCGCTAAGCCGGTGTCCTGGTTTAATGTGCGAATATACCAGTGAAGTTGACGATCCTCAACGCCACTGCAACATCCAATTATCTAAGGAAGAAGTTACTGAAGGGGTAAAGAAAATTCTGAATGAATCGGAACTGGTCTGTAGTCAAACCGGTCTGAATCCCTTCTACACCAAGAACAAACCGCCTGCTGTAAGCATTACACTTCCTCTTCATCTCTAATATCTTTGACTTATACAAGCTGTAATCCTTCTTCTTTATATGTATAGGGTGATGACCCTTTCTGGAAACGGAAATCCATAGAGAAAGCGGCAAAGCCAACTGGAGATAAATTGGTCAAACCAACCCGCCCGAAGACCAAAGCCGTAAAATGGACGTTAAAGCGGAAAATGGCTGACCGGATTACTATGGAACTTGATGATGATACTGATGACCCAGAAGTTGAGGTGGAACTTGACTCACTTGGCTCTCTTTTTATGCATCTTGTTAACAATGATCTTCCTCAGGAGGAG
The DNA here is from genome assembly GCF_003073215.2 of Triticum urartu. Classification (NCBI taxonomy): domain Eukaryota; kingdom Viridiplantae; phylum Streptophyta; class Magnoliopsida; order Poales; family Poaceae; genus Triticum; species Triticum urartu. Next base: position 278,049,837 of record NC_053022.1, read on the forward strand.
GCAAAAGCTAGTCAGGCTGAGGACGTAGAGGTAATTACCCTTTCCTCCGGTTCAGACTCTATGCCAACACAAAAAACTCGCCAAACAATCCAGAAAGTAAGATTTTCTCATCATCTTGCTCACTTGGATCCAACATTTATTTTCAAGACTCAACAGCATGAAGCTCGCCAGACAACCCGGCATAGTGGCCAACAGGTCACCTCTACCGGTTTACCTGATACTCCGGTTCGGAAGCGCCGGTCTGAGGTCTCTCCTACTTCTAACCATTCTTACCCCAAGGCAGGTAATTTTAGACAGCCTCTTAATCCGTCCGATTCAAATTATCAGGTGACACCTCCTTCCTCTTCTGGTGAATCGACAACAACTCAACTTCCCCCTTTGAAAACTGTGGCCGAGTGAGTTATGAACAACCTTTCCTTTCAATGCGCCCTACATCTTTTGAACAGTATATTAATCCTTTTTTATTCTGTTTGCAGGGCCAAAGCCAGACCCAACAAGAAAGCTCGGGTCGCCAATCCGCCAGAAGACCCTGTTGCCGAAGAAGAAGAACCAAGAGGTCAACCGGAGCAGACTAGTGAATCAGAATGCCTCCATCCTGAAACAACTTTTGATGATCCGCCCCTTGACGGCCAACATACTGACGAACCAACAGATGCTAAGCCTGTCGCCCCTACTGAACCGGCAGAACCAAACCGGGCTAATCCAATGAAAGACACTGAAATTCCATTATCATCCACCCAAAATCCTGAAGGCCAAGGTGACGACGTTATTATTACTGGAGCAGGCCACAGCTCTCCTGGTCATCCCGTCATTTTGGCTCAGCATAGTGCAAAAGAAGAGCAAATTGCCAGGGATAAAGGTAAATGGACCAGCGACTTATCAAACTATGCTCATCTTAACGCTGATGAGCTTCATTCCGGCTTCTTGAACCGTCTGCACTCAAACCGGGATTATGAAGCCGGTTTGGTGAATTTGATGAAAGAACGATATGAGGTAAATGCTTCTCCCTTGCCATTGATTATAGCTGAAATACTATTCCAAGTAGCCTCCAAGAGCCGTTTTATGATTGTCAATCATAAACCGAGTCTTTGTAACACTTTAAGCATGCCATCATTGATCCTTGCCAAGGCGTGTCGTCAATCATAGATAAGACTCATGTTTGAAAAATTAGATAATGTTCTGCAGCATAGCCCCCAAAGGCCGGTTTAACTTCGCAGGTTAATCCGGTTTTTAATCCACACCGCCGGTTTAGAACAAACGTACATTAGCCCCCAAGTGTCAAGGATAATGCTTGCATTGTTCTGGAGACTTGCATAGAGGGTAGTATTTGAGAGCAAATAGGCATTAGCCCCCAAGTATGAAGTGGATAACTTGTTATATGCTTTATACTTAGTGCATAAATATGTTGTTTTGTTGAATATACCTTCAATGTTGCAGGCTGAACTGAGAAGCAAATATGCCCAAAACTCTGACTTGCAAGAAAATGTTAAGTCTCAACAAGCCGAAGCTGCAAAAGCCAAAGAGGAGCTGACGCAGGCCCTGGCCGGAATGGAAAAATTGAAAGAATCCTTTAATCAAGATCATGCTAAATGGGAAACCGAAAAAGCTGGTTTGACCAAAAGAGCTGTAGATGCGGAGGAAGCCCTGAAACTGATGGTTGAAGAACTAGCCGGTTTGAAGCGCCAAATCAATGCTATGACCTCTGCTATCTTTGGTAAGTATCTGCTTATGTATGTTGCTCCAGTCAATGAATCTTAAAACTGACCAATATATTGTTAAAATCTTTGGTAGGAACTCGGATCACCCATCTTGGTGCAGATATGCGGATGAAGCTCAAAGCGGCATATACATTGGTTGAGCAGCTATACTCTGGATCTCAGCGAGCCATTAGTACGGCGGCTTATAACAAACCGGCGCCAATGTTGATTAAAGAGACCCTTGAGAAGCTGAGCATGTTACCGGCGCGTATTGTCGAGCTGAAAAGAGCCGCTGCGAGAGCAGGAGCATTAACCGCCCTTATTCGAGCCAAGGCCTGGATTCCAGACCTTGAAGCGGAGGATATCATTAAAGGATATCCAGGCGTTAAAGAAGACGGTTAAAACTTTGACAATGATGATCTTCGGCGGCTGACCAAGCAGATGCGGCCAGCGGCCAGCAAATTGGCTGAGGACACCGATTTGTCCCATTTTCAACCGTTTTATGATGCAGAAGGGAGAAGACAGCTGGCCGAGATCCATGAAGTCGAAGAACTTGTGCCTCCGATTCGTAAGCACACTTATGCCCCTGATATTAACCCTTCTGATCTTATCCATGAGGAAATAGTGTTCCAAGCTTTAACCAGAATCGATTGGTCAACGGCTGATTTCCAGCGGCTGGGGAGGGATGAAGAAGTGCCTACACCAACTGATCCGCAATCGTCAAACCGTCCTGATGAAGAGTCCTGATCCGGTTGCCGGTTTACATGGCTACTGTGAAAAACAATGGCACTGTGTGAGCCACTTTGAAGCTTCATGTAATAGGATAGCTGAAACTTTGTTTATCTGCCATTCCATCAAGCATGTTTCATAACACTTTGTGACAATCTGTGCCGCCCTTCAGGATATATTTTATGCATAGCCTATGATGACTTGCCTTCCTGGGTCCAAAAAACTTAAAAAGTGTCTAGCGGTTTACCGCTAAACATGTCATAATAACCAAGAAGTATATAGTACTTGAGCTGAGTAATCAAGTGTTTGTACAAAAAATAATGTATAGAACATACCTCATTGATTGACCAAACGTGTATACAGCAAAGGTGTTTAACACCAACACGATACGTTTGATAATTTCATCTTCATAATGCTGGTCTATCTATTAAAGCGGACCGGTATAACTACCGGATTTTCTTCATAACACTGGTGATTTAGTCAAACCAGACCAGGTCAATGACCACCGGTTTATAATTGATCATGTGCCAACAAATGGTGGTTGGAAAGCAAGCCGGGTCAAGGACGCCGGTTTATCAAAAGATACTTATGATTGTCAACAAACAAAATTCAAATAGGAAAATATGCGAGGCTTTTTACGAGCTGCCAGGCTCCAAATCAAGGCTTTTCATGGGCTGCCAGGCCTCTGAGTTAAACCATTTAACAAAGCCTTTTAAGATGGGCCTCCAATTAACCAATCATCGTTTTAACTGTGACAAGTTCAGGGTCTGTAAAAGATTGACTTGTCAAACGTTCGATGGGTCATGCCAGGATTACCTGGATAGGAGTGGCTTACTTGATGAAGGCAGGTTAACCCGGGGTTTTAGGTGAATACACCAGGCTTCCAAGCCATGGCTTGATAGCCAATTACGAGGGTCCTTTCAAACTCTTTGTTGCTTTGCAAAAAAGAGCCCCCAAGTAACTTTGTGAGCGATGCTCAGCGTGTGCCTATGTTTGAGTTTGTACTGTGTACAATACTCTCTTTGGCTCCACAAATTTTTCCTTGTGTGGCTGAAATGCCTATCAAGAGGTGTAGCTTTGGTTCAAACATGACCAAGCCCCCTAGTGATTTTCCGTATCTTTATGCAGCTGCTAAAGCCGGTTTAACAAAGACTCCGCTTTGACCGTTAACTTGGAAAAGCACACACATGATATAAGAAAGAATAGATACCCCGCTTATAATGGAGGCTCCAGTTTATTATATGGTATATACACTGTCATAAATATGTACAGGTGAAGAGCCTATGGCTTCAAGTACAGTAAGGCCGAAGGAGAGCTATGTTTCATGGCCGCTTTGTCTCCTCCTCCGATTGACGTGAGTCTTCATGCTCTCGGACATCAATGAGGTAGTAGGATCCGTTGTGCAGATTTTTGCTGACCACAAAGGGTCCTTCCCAAGGGGGGGATAACTTGTGCATATCAGTCTGATCCTGGATGAGCCAGAGCACCAAATCACCTTCTTGAAAGGTTCTAGTTTTAACCCGGCGGCTGTGATAACGTCGAAGATCTTGTTGATAAATTGCCGAACATGCTGCTGCAAGATCCCGCTCTTCATCCAACAGGTCCAGAGAATCCTGACGTGCCTTCTCATTATCAGCTTCAACATAAGCTGCCACACGGGGCGAATCATGACGGATGTCACTAGGAAGAACTGCCTCCGCTCCATAAACCATGAAGAAAGGCGTGTAACCCGTAGACCTATTGGGTGTGGTGTTGATGCTCCATAACACAGAAGGTAGCTCCTCGACCCAACAACCCGGCGTCCGCTTTAAGGGAACCATAAGCCTTGGTTTGATACCCCGTAGAATTTCTTGATTTGCCCTTTCCGCTTGACCATTAGATTGGGGGTGAGCCACTGATGCTAGATCAAGCCGGATGTGCTCATGTTGACAGAATTCTTCCATCTCTCCTTTTGACAAGTTAGTGCCATTATCTGTTATAATGCTATGTGGAAAGCCAAACTAGAATATCACCTTTTTGATGAATTGAACCGCCGTGGCTGCATCACACTTGCTGACTGGCTCTGCCTCTACCCATTTAGTGAATTTATCAACTGCTACTAATAGATGGGTCTTCTTGTCGTTGGAGCGCTTGAAGGGTCCAACCATATCCAGCCCCCAAGTTGCAAAAGGCCATGTAATTGGAATCATCCACAACTCTTGAGCCGGAACGTGCGCACGGCGGGCAAACTTTTGACATCCATCACATCTTTTGACTAAATCCTCCGCATCAGCATGCGCCGTCAACCAGTAAAAACCGTGGCGAAAAGTTTTAGCAACCAACGACTTTGAACCGGCGTGGTGACCGCAATCCCCTTCATGAATTTCTCGCAAAATCTCACAACCTTCTTGAGGAGAAATGCATCACTGAATTGCTCCTGAAACACTGTAACGATGTAACTCCCCATTGAGTATGGTCATGGACTTGGAACGCTGGATTATCTGTCGAGCCAATGTTTCCTCAGCTAGTAACTCGCCTCGGTTCATGTAATCCAGATATGGGATCCTCCAATCCGGTATGGCATGCAGAGCTGCCACCAACTGAGCCTCCGGATCAGGAATAGCCAAATCTTCTTCGATTGGTATCTTGACTGACGGATTGTGCAATACATCAAGAAAGACATTGGGCAGAACCGGTTTACGTTGGGAACCAAGACGACTTAAAGCGTCCGCCGCTTCATTCTTCCGCCGGTCTATATGGTCCACCTGATAACCTTTAAAGTGACCGGCCACTACGTCCACCTCTCGTCGATATGCAGCCATGAGTGGGTCCTTAGAATCCCAAGTGATAGACACTTGCTGAGCCACTAGAATCCGGCTCAAATTCATCTCTTTAGCCATCCGAAGACCGTGGAGTAAAGCCTCATATTCAGCTGCATTGTTAGTACAAGGGAACATTAAACGGAGGACATAACAAAACTTATCACCTCGTGGGGAAGTTAATATGACTCCAGCCTCTGAACCCTCTAACTGTCTGGACCCATCAAAATGAATAGTCTAATATGTATTATCTGGTTTCTCCTCAGGTGCCTGTAACTCCGTCCAATCATTGGTGAAATCTACGAGTGCCTGGGACTTGATCGCCGTGCGAGGTATATATTTGAGCCCATGGGGTCCAAGCTCAATGGCCCACTTGGCAATCCGGCCAGTTGCCTCTCTGTTTTGAATGATGTTGCCCAGAGGAGCTGAACTGACCATTGTGATAGGATGGCCCTGAAAATAGTGTTTGAGCTTCCGGCTTTCCATAAACACCCCATACACCAGTTTCTGCCAATGTGGATACCTCTGCTTTGACTCAATGAGCACCTCACTTATATAATAAACCGGCCGTTGAACCGGATACTCTTTGCCAGGCTCCTTGCGCTCTACCACAATGGCTACGCTGACAGCCCGGGCATTAGCAGCCACATATAATAATAACGGCTCTTTGTCGATCGGTGCTGCTAGCACGGGCGGTTCCACGAGCTGCCTCTTCAGATCTTCAAACGCCTTATCAGCTGCCTCACTCCAGACAAAGTTATCTATTTTCTTGAGCATCTGATATAAGGGGATGGCCTTCTCTCCAAGGCGGCTGATAAACCGGCTCAAGGCTGTAATCCGGCCGGCCAGACGTGCACATCGTTAATACACGCCGGTTTAGCCAAGGACGTAATTGCTGCAATCTTTTCCGGATTAACCTCAATGCCTCTGTTTGAAACCATAAAGCCTAAGAGCTTGCCTGCCGGGACACCGAAAACACACTTCTCCGGATTGAGCATCATCTTGTAAACCCAGAGATTGTCAAAGGTTTCCCGTAGATCATCTATCAAAGTCTCCTCCTTTCTGGATTTGACCACAATATCATCTACATACGCATGAACATTGCGCCCAATTTGCTTATGAAGGCAATTCTGAACACATCGCTGGTAAGTTGCCTGGGCACTCTTGAGTCCAAAGGGCATGGAAACATAGCAGGAGGCTCCAAAGGGAGTTATAAAGGCTGTCTTCTCCTGGTCTTTAACTGCCATTTTGATCTGATGATAACCAGAGTAAGCATCCAAAAAACACAAACGGTCACAACCCGCCATAGCATCAATTATCTGATCAATGCGAGGGAGAGCAAAGGGGTCTGCAAGGCAAGCCTTGTTTAAATCTATGTAGTCCACACACATGTGCCAAGTGTCGTTTTTCTTAAGAACCAGCACCAGATTGGCTAACCACTCTGGATGAAAAACTTCAACAATAAACCCAGCAGCCAACAAACGGGCGACCTCTTCGCCTATAGCCTTGCGCCTTTCCTCGTTGAAACGGCGGAGGAACTGTCGGACCGGATTGAATTTAGGATCAATGTTGAGTGTGTGCTCAGTGAGTTCTCTCGGTACACCTGGCATGTCAGAAGGTTTCCATGCAAAGATGTCCCGATTCTCACGGATGAAATCGATGAGCGCGCTTTCCTATTTGGGATCCAGGTTAGCGCTGATGCTGAACTGTTTGGATGAATCGCCAGGGACAAAGTCAACCATCTTAGTGTCTGTAGCTGATTTGAACTTCAATGCTGGATCATGTTCCGTAGTTGGCTTTTTTAAGGAGGTCATGTCTGCCGGATCAACTTGCTCCTTATAGAATTTTAACTCCTCTGTGGCACAAACCGACTCAGCATAAGCCGCATCGCCTTCTTCGCACTCCAAAGAAATCTTTCTACTTCCATGTACTGTGATAGTCCCCTTATGACCTGGCATTTTAAGCTGTAGGTAAACATAACATGGCCGTGCCATAAACTTAGCATAAACTGGCCGCCCAAACAAGGCGTGGTACGGACTTTTGATCTTCACCACCTCAAATGTCAATGTTTCTGACCTTGAATCGTAGTCATCTCCAAAAGCTACCTCCAAAGCTATCTTACCAACGGGATATGCAGACTTACCAGGCACACACCATGAAATACCGTATTCGACGGTTTAAGATCCTTATTTGTCAACTCCATACGACGGAAGTATCATAATACAAAATATTGATACTACTTCCCCCATCCATGAGCACTTTAGTGAACTTGTATCCCCCAACTTGAGGGGCTACCACCAAGGCCAAATGACCTGGATTATCAACCCAGGGCGGGTGATCCTCTCTGCTCCACAAAATAGGTTGCTCCGACCAGCGTAAATATTGAGGTACTGCCGGCTCAACAGAGTTGACTGCCCTTTTGTGAAGCTTCTGATCACGTTTGCACAAACTAGTAGTGAAGACATGATATTGCCCGCTGTTCAGCTATTTGGGATTGCTCTGATAACCCGACTACTGCTGCTGCTGACTCCCCTGATGGTTGTAACCTCCCTGGTTGCCTTGGTGTCCTTGATTGATGTGTCCAGTTTGATTGCGTGGAAACCCTGAACCGGAACGTCCTGTGGAAACCTCCTCCTGAACCGCCGGGCGGGCCGTTGTCATATTGGAACATATTGGAATTCTTGAAATCCCGCATGATATAACAATCTTTCCAGAGATGTGATGCCGGTTTCTCCTTCGATCCGTGGTTTGGACAGGGCTAATTTAACAAACGCTCCAAATTGTTGCCTGGACCTCCACCCCTCTGGGGCTGCTTGCCTTTACGGCGCTGGCCATTCTCCTGCGCGTTGGTATTTGCGACAAAGTCCAAACCACTATCGGCCTTGCGCTTACCAGTGTTTCCATGGCCTGCCGGATTGTGTTGTTGGCCTTTGGCATTGCCGGTCTTCTTACCCTTCTCTGGTTTGTCCTCCTCTGAATCTGGATCCTTGGTATTATCTGAATCGACATATTTAACCAAAGCGGCCATGAGTGTTGACATGTCGTTGCAGTGACGTTTGAGCCTTCCCAACTTCTGTTTCAACGGTTTGAAACGGCAATTGCCCTCTAACGTTAACACTGCGGTGTCTGCATTGATACGATCTGATGAATGCAAAATCACCGAGACCCGTTTGACCCAATGGGTCGTGGACTCCGCTTCCTCTTGGACACAAGCGGCCAGATCTACAATTGACATTGGCTGCTTACACGTATCCTTGAAGTTCTGGATAAACCGGTGCTAAAGTTCGGCCCATGATCCAATAGAGTTGGTCGGCAAGCTCTTCAACCAAGTGCGAGTTGTTCCTTCCAACATCATGGTGAAATATTTAGCACACACCGCCTCATCCACATCTAACATCTCCATTGCCATCTCATAGCTCTCCACCCACGCCTCTAGCTGCAAATCGGCAGTATAATTTGGTACCTTACGAGGTCCCTTGAAATCCTTGGGTAGTTGCACATTAAGCAAAGCAGGAGTTAAACACGGTACCCCTAAGGAACTGAACATCACCCCTGGCTCCATGGAGGCGATGGGGTGAGCCGGAGTATGCTGTTGTGCTTCGTGTCGAGTTGTCAACTCGGCCTCTCGACGTGCGCGGCCATGGTCCACAACATCTTGCGCATTAGCACCTCCCCCAGCCGGGTTGTTCCCTCGTGGCGAATTTCGGCGGCGTGCACTACTGGACACGGCCGGTTCGTCTTCCACGTGTCTGCTATAACTCCGGCTTGGACAGGGGGTGGAATGAATCCCCTCACGGCTGTGTGAATATACTTGCTGTTGATTTAGTGCTGTCTGAAGGAGATCCCTAGCCCGACGTGCTTCCACTGCAACTGGTGACTCGCCGTCGGTTGGGAGGGCTGCCAGGCATGAAGCGGCGGCCACAATGTTGTCCAACGGGTTGGAATAATGCCCGGGCGGCGTTGATGGTACAACGTTGTTCTGGCGAGGCAGGTCCGTCGTGCGCGGCTGAACCGGCGCTCCTGCTCCCGGCGCCCCTGCCCGGTTTAGCGTGGGTTGGTTACCAGCTCCTGCACCTAGCGTGTTGAAAAGATTCTGCGGCTCATAAACCAACGGGAGACGTGATCGGTACCTTCTTCTCATGACTTCCTCTGAAGCATTCTGATCCAGTCTAATCCGGTAAGCCTGTGCTTCCAACTCGACCCGCTCCGTAGCCATCCTGGCGTTCTCTGCTGCTAGGTCCGCTTTAGCCTGGGCTATCTGATCTTTCACTTTTTCAATCTCCGCATCGTGCTGATCCCTGGCTGTTGCGTCTACCTCCGCGGACATCAATGTTGCCAGAGCGTCGAACAAATCAGACAAGACTTGGGCCGAAGGTGGCGCCGAGCTTCCTGCCCCTGCTGGTGTGGCCGTCGCTGAACCGGAGAGCATTGCTGCGGTGGTAGATGAATGAGGCGCCGATTGCGTGCCGGCCATGAAGATGGCGGCCCGGCTTGGCAGACCGGGGGAATCCGGAATACTGTTGCCCTCGGATCCTCCCTCAATCCGGCCGTCCTGCAACTGGTAAAGCGTTTCGGTTTCTCCAGAAGACTCGTCATTAGAGCAGACTACAGTTTCCCCATTGGACACCGGTCCGTCCTCGTACCCTGATCCATGGACGACACCTATGAAAACATGCCTTGCCTCGGGCTGAACCGGCGAAGAACTTGCACGCCGAGCCATTTCGATAATGTCGGTGCAGATGTCCGGCTTAGGGGCCGGTTCGCCGATCTTGCCGATGAAGACGTGAATCCCACCGAAGGGGACCCGGTACCCGTATTCGATTGAATCGGCCTCGGGACCCCATCCTGTGTTGTCGATGTAGAGCTTGCCGCGGCGACTCTTCGTCATCCGGCCCATAGCGTATCCCTTGAGTCCATTGAAGCTGCCCTTCAAGAACTCGAAACCATTGTGCGATAGCCCCACGGTGGGCGCCAACTGTCGTGGGTTTGTCACGGCAGATGTCCTCGTGAAAGGACTTAGTCGTGGAGCCATCGCAATGGGTTAGCTTAAAGGGGTTAAACCGGACAAGGGGACATGGGAGTTATACTAGTTCGGCCCCTTCGATGAAGGTAAAAGCCTACGTCTAGTTTTGATTGGTATTGCTAGGGTTTCGAAGGCCAGGGAGCGAATCCGCTTTGTCTGGCTCTCGAGTTGTTGTTGTCTGTCCCTAAACCGTGGCCGGGTCGTCCCTTTATATACATAGGTTGATGCCCGCCGTACTACAGAGTCCCGAAGCCGGTTTATAAACGTATCCAGTTCGGCCTCTCTCTTTCTATCTTACTATACAAGTTATATGACTAGGCCGGTTTACATTTAAAGACTGTAACCCGCCTTTGGGCCCTCCGTAAAGCGCCATCATCTTTACATCTTCATGGGCTTCTAATCTTCAAAGAGTCAATCCGGCTACATAAGGCCAGTTTACCTCCAGTAGTAATATCCCCAACACCTTCTATGGTGGTGGCTAAATTGTATTTATAGTGGCCTTGGTCCTCTTCCTCCAAGCAAAGGCAGGAAGGGATCCTACAGTGGCCAATTTTGAAGGGGGACAAGAAATACATCCTATCCTGACGAAAGGTGGTCTTTGCCTGCAAAGCTTCTGGTCGTGACGTTGTGGTGGTCCTGGTGATGACATCCGCCCTGCCGTCCTGGTGGTCTTGGTGTTGTTGCACGGGAATGGAAACCTTTGGTTGATTCCCCGGGACCCCGCGCGTGCGCTTGCCTCCTTAGCGCCAAAGAGGAAACATGCCCCTCTGCGCCCGCTTGCGCCCGCCTGGCCTTGGTCGTCATGGCTGATGTCACCTCAACCTCATGAGGTGGGCACCTGCATAGAAATCTCCGCTCCTTGGAAGCCAGTCTGGGAAGGCCACTCCCTCCGGAGATCTTGCCATCGTCCGCCTCACGAGGCTTAGCTCCTTGCGAGGGTCTTTTCTTGAAGGTGCTGAATATAGGCCGTACTAGGCCGTCCATGGAGCCATGCCGTGGGCCGCACGCAGACAAGTCTGGATACCCTAGTCCCAGAACGCCGACAGGGTGAGACTGGCCCATGCACTACTAGGAAAAGGCCTACTAATGGCGCACCGGTTTTGCCTACTAATGGCGCACTACCGGTGCGCCATTAGTAGCACGCCACTAGTATTTTTTACTAATGGCGCACCACTTGTGCGCCATTAGTATGCCAGATACTAATGGCGCACCATGTGGTGCGCCATTAGTATGCCATTCGGTGCTCCACTAGTATTCCCTCCAGGTGCGCCACTAATAACCTTATAAGTGCGCCACTAGTAATAAAGGAAGGTGCGCCACTAATAAGGGCTTAAATGCGCCACTAATAAGGGCTTAAATGCGCCACTAGTAATGTATTTGGAAAACAAAAAAAATCTAAATTTACAGAAAACAACCTATAAGGAAAAATAATTTAAAAACAAAAATGAAATAGAATCATAATTTTTATTATAGTAAGAATATTACAATGTCTTTACAAGTTTCCAATAAAAGGAAAATTGCAAGGAAATAAAAGAAAATCCTAAAACTAATCTTCTAGTAATCTTTTCTTCTTTTTCTTCACTTTATCCCTGCAAAATGTAACAAAATAAACAGAAACACAAACAAACTATTTATAACATGTCAATACTATCATTTTTTATGCAGAACTAGATATGAGCATATATTTCCAGAATTACATGGTGTGAATATTGTATGAGTAAGATTATAATGGAAACGAATTTTGATAGGAGCCCACTTTCGACGAGTATTTATCTGACAGAGCTAAATAATCAGGGCATTTACCTTTTGATAATATTATTATACTATACTACCAGTATACTACTCCACTTGGCTTCATTTGAATGTACAGTCAAATTAAAAAAATGTGTTCATGGGGCAGCAGCACTAAGATTCGACCGTTTTCTGTCGGCTAACATATATATGGATAAATCAGAGATTAGACATGCATATAAAAGAAGGAAAATCAAGAAATATTAATCAATTGGGGTAGTCATGGTGTACTCAGTTTTATCAACAAACATATATTCTAGCAGAGAGGCACTCTGATTTGCCTGCGTGGATCTGGACAATTCGTCAATTCCCCTCTCTCTACGAGAAGCTACTGAATAAACATGTTCCTACATCTGTTGATTGATTTAGATAATCAGAACAAAAGGATGCAGCATATATAAAATAAAGTTCAGCATGGGAACTTTTCTTTCGACTTGGTTGTTTCTTCCAACACCTAATAAACTTGTGTTACAATACTTTAAGGTGTAAGCCCAACTATGAACTAATCATGCCCGTGTAAAGATGTTAAACTTGCACATCAGACTGTTAAAGTTGAAAACTGAAACGCATGTGCCAAGGACATTACTAATAGAAGAATTTTTGGAGAAGACGATTTCGATCTGGGTAGCAGAGGGTAGAGGGGATTACTGATAAAGCCCACAAAATCAGCAGACCATTATTACAAAGAGAAGGGAGAAGACTAGTATATCCAAGGAGAATTATCGACGGTCATGCAGTAACTGAAACGCAATAACTGTGAAAGGGCAACCAGTCAGAAATAAAAGTGATAATCCGTACATAACTTGTGTTGCTGTAAACACAGCAGCAAGAACATCAGCTGCTTTTCCAGGAACCGGTCATTGTGTATGGGAAGCCACATCAATAAAACCGTTAGTATGAAAATCCATATCTCTATGAAATGAGAGCAGCATCCTCAAGGCTCATGGAAAAATTAAAGGATAAACACATGGTAGAAAAGGCTAAAGCAAGACAATACATTTTGACCATATCATTTTCTTGTAGGACTTCATAATAAGTGGCAGGGGGACAATATGACAAGTACTGTTCACAGATAACAGTGTCAGGAAAGCAATGCCCCTTTCAGTCTTCTCCTTGTGTCAGGAGGGATAAGGAATCCAGCAAGGAAGCAATAAGGAAGATGTGATGGAAGAAAAAATGGATCCATTACACTGTTATATGATTTGTGAGGTTCTACCGTTCTAGATCCAAGAATCATGAATCTCTTTTGTGGGACCCAAGATGACCAAGAAGCAGAGAGTGCTTCAGACCAGGAAAGTCATTAAATGGCTGCAGGAACAATGATCTTCATATCATCGCTCTTGTTAAGATTGGCCTGCTATGTGCTGCAGAGATGCCTAAAGATCATCCAGCAATCTAGGGTGTCCAACAAACTATAGTTCAGTCTATATAAAATGAAGTTCAGCATGGGAACTACTTTTCTTTCGACTTGCTGTTGTTTTCCTACGTTTAATAAACCATGGCTACATTTAAGGTTTAATCCCAACTATGAACTACCGAAACCCCTGTAAAGATGTTAAAGCTGCACACACAAACACACGCAAAAGTTAAGTTCTTGATTTGTCAGCAGCTGTGTAACCACCTCATCATTCTTTTGAGCTTAGTTATTATTGTTTGAAGGGGGGAATTTGAGTGCTATGTTAGCTACTTCCTCGCTCAAGGAAATAGGTTATATTGTATATTTACAACTACAAGGTGACACTAGCCCAGTAGTAAGACAAATGAACTAAGGCAATTCTGCAGAACCTGAGTCCAAACGGAGGTTGAGCATGGGAAGCACATTATTTTCTACTTGGCTGTAAAGATGTTAAAACAAAAAAGAAGATTAAGCTCATGGTTCCATTAAATGCCTGTAAGCATGCTGCCTAAGCAACGGCGATGAACCTGAAGGGGGGAAGCACATTAGTTTCAAAGATGAAGCTGGATAATATGGACACTAATGCTTGTAAGCATGCTGCCTAAGCAACGGCGATGCATAGTGGTACAGTAGGGAGATCAGTAGCATCGACACACTTGGCCCTACTTGGATCACGCGCCCCAGAGATAATTCTGCCAAATTGGTCAGGTTCTAGTAGAGCACGAAACTGGATCCCGCCCGCCTACCCACGCACGCAGAAGTTACCAGATGCGTCTAGTTTGAACCACGGGGGAGAGGGCACTGACCGTCGATCTTGATGCGGCCAGCGATGGTGTATCCCTCGACGGATCTGCACCCACAAGGCGAGGCGAGAGAGTGGGTCAGATACAGCCTCCCGATCGATCGGATAGGGGAGGGAAAACGAGCGGGGACGAGGGGCACCTACCCGGGCTGGTCCGCCGCCGTGAGGCCGAGGCACGCCGCGAGGACAGCGGCGAGGACGAGGAGGGCGCGAAGGGGGCTCATCGTCGCCGCGACGGAGGTCGTCATCGTCGTCGTCGCGCGATCACAAGAGCTTTCTCTTCTCTCCTCTCCTCCGTCTGCTCTTGGCCGTGGGCTTCGAGGAAGGAGAGGCCGCGACTGAAGGAGCCTCCCTCTTCGCTTTGCCTTTGCACTGGATCTGGTCGAGAGGCTGTCCAAAATATCTTGTTGCTGCCCACTTACTAATGGCACACCAACTCTAAATGCGCCATTAGTAATCCAGATTACTAATGGCGCACCGTCTGGTGGTGCGCCATTAGTAGTTTTGCAAAAAAAACATACTAATGGCGCACTGTTCCACAGTGCGCCATTACTAGTTTAAACTAGTAATGGCGCACGGTGGAACAGTGCGCCATTAGTAGTTTTGCAAAAAAGGAATAAAAATATAATAAAAAAACAACATTAGTGGCGCACTTTCCGACAGGTGCGCCATTACTAGTTACAACTAGTAACGGCGCACTGTGTCTGGATGCGTCATTAGTATGTTTGGACAGGCGCACTAGTTCAAAAAAAAATTGATAATAATGGCGTACCCTGGGCCAGGTGCGCCATTAGTAGTTTCAACTCTAATGGCGTATCAGAAGGTGGTGCGCCATTAGTATATATTAATGACGCACCGCTTGTCTGGTGCGCCATTAGTGTCAATTCCATCTATAGCTCTTTTTCTAGTAGTGATGTGGTTGGCTCTCTCAGACCGGCTGGCACCATCTGTCCATGCGGGCTAGGCAAGCGCCGGCAAGGCAACCTGCCTGGCGCCTAAGGCAACCGACAGAGAGGCCCCGCGTGCGAGCCCAAAAGGCGTGCAGAGCGCTCTAACAGGGTGCACTCCACGAGCGAGCCGCCTCCGACCATCTTCTTGGCGGCCACCGTCCTCCTCCCACACATAGGTAACTCATATGTCCCTTTCTCTTAGATCTACGATATACATGGAGGATTAGGGATGTGGTTTTGTGGGGCATTTGGGGTAGATCTGTGAGGCGGCGCTGCGGGAGACAGCAGGCGGACTCTTTTGTCAACTAGTTCCTCTCCAATACTCCAAGTACTCAAAATAGTTCCTCTCCAACTACTCAAAATAGTTTGATTTTGGACAATCCTAGATTTACTTGTATTCTTGGGATGGAGAGTATTAATATATGGCGACCTTCATTAGGCCAACAATTTGCTTTGTCAACATCTTGGGATGGAGAGAATTAATATATTCTAGGGTTACTGATATACTCCCTCCGGTTATTTTTACATGTCACATTAGCTTTGTCTTAAGTCGAACTTTATGAAATTTGACCAACAATTAATCAAATGATGTGCATATATTAGTGTAAGAAACTGAAATCATATTATATTAGATTGAATTTTGAATCTATTGATACAACCTTTATATACTAACACATACATGTAATTGACTAATTGTTGGCCAAACTTTACAAAATTTGACTTTAGTCAAAGCTAACGTGACATGTAAAAATAACCGAACTGAGTATTTTTGTTTGAATTGTTGTCTTCCTCACTGGCATGTAATTACATTATTTGCACTTTAATTAGTAACTTTCTTGTAATAAATTGTGGGGTATCGTGTGCTTCTTGACATTAAGGGCGGCAATAGTAGAGTAAATGATGTTATTTTATACCATATAATAAAAAAATTTAGAGATACTATATAATAAGCTTTTAAGACACTACTTACCAGATTTTAGAAATTTTGTCACAAGCTATCAGATTTTCGCATAACAGTGACAAAATTTACCTATTTGAATTTTTTTTGTGACACTACTTACTAGATTTAAAAATGAAGAAATTATCTTAAAATTGCTAAGTTGTGACAATATTTTTTAAATCTAATGAGTTTTGACAATATCTTTTGAATCTGGTAAGTTTTGAGAAAATATTTAAAATCTGGTAACTAGTATTACAAAAACTTCTTTATATATGATAAATACTGCCATTTACTCAAAGCAATAAAATCTTCAGTGTTATAAAAAATTCTAATTAGTTTCTGTCATTATTTCTGGGCGAACTTGAAAGAGAACTTTAACTGCATATCCTCTATAGTGGAGTAATGTTATTACTGTACGCATGTTGTTGCTCTCAAAATCTACAGTCAAAGGCTCTATTTCATCTGCCTTGATTATGTTATTAACTAGGAAATATGCCCGTGTGTTGCAGCGGAGCGGCAAATTCTCACTAGCAATTAAATGCGCGGCTACCTATGACATAAACGCCCCATCGACTTAATTTTTTTTTGCGAGGAACCCATCTACTTTAGTTGTCCAACTTTACTTGGGCATGGAAGATATTTATATGTAGTTACTATTGGTATGCATTGTAATATAAGGAAGTCATGCCGAGTAGTTGTAGAAATGCATATTACTCTACATAAGTTATTTAAGAAAAGTAGCTTGATGTACTAAAAAGTTAATTTGTTGTGATCTAATTATGGTAAAGAAAATATGTCTATCTAATCAAATAAGAGCAGCAGGCATGCAACATATGACACAAATCTAAATTTGGAATTAAACAAAATGACAGTATAAAATGATATGAGATTCTATCCAACATGAAGCTGGCGAGTTTAAGCTGGAAAGTTTTTCTCTTCTTCTTTCCAAGAGCTAAGTTCAATTGAATAACTTATGTAAGGTTGATGGCATGCCGGTATTGCTCAAAGAAATGCATTTTTTTTCCTTTTCAACAAAACATGATTATTTTTATATATTTTTAAAGAATAAAAATGTCAACAAAACTAATCCATTTTATTGAGTTGTAACATTTTTATAAGACTTACATTTTTTAACACGTGATTTTTCTGAAATTTTAATATTTGGCCGCTGGCCAAAAGAGATGCATACAATTAGAGTGCACCACGAATTGAAATCTAACACGACCTACATGCAACGTGCGAAAAAACACAAAACCTGCACCGCGTGCCACTATGTGCCACTTTTTCTATCCAACTCCAACAAATGCCACAAATAAGATTACTCCCATCTCTAATAACATTATGAAAGTAAAATTATTTTACTAAAAGAAAAAAAATACAAATATCTAGATTAAAAATGAATGAAAAACTTTGAAGCTTGCAAAAGTGGTTATGTCTTGTTGCTTTTAGCAAGCTCATGTTAATTCTGTAAGGTGTGTAGATGATCTGAAAACTATGGCTCTTATGATCTGAAGATATATGTAGAAAAAACTTGATTAGGTATGAAAGAAACTTCTTTCAACTTGTAGAACATGTTTGTGAGAGGAGAAAATTTTGATGTGTAAGAGTCCATATAGACACGTCCGCATTCATATTTTCTGTATTTCAATTGACCAAGGGGATTTTAGTTACAACGGAAGAAACAATTTGCATGTACTACTTCCTTCTTCCCAAATTATTAGGCGTATTAGCTTTGGCATGCAATCCAATATGTAAGGCGCATGCAAACAACTCCCTCTCTCGAGCAGTTAAAATATCCTGAGGATCGTACAGTTAAAAGACGTGGTCAAAGAGATCGTGCATGCCCCCCTTTCCTTCTTTTTTTAGGTCGTGCATGCCTCGTGCTCTCGTACCTGTATGATAGCTCGAGTAACGAACGATGTGCGCTAATTTTCGTGTTGAAATCTAAAACGCCTAAGGCTGGTTATAGTGGGAGTATCATAAGTAGTATCATGCATGCCAACTAGATTTTTTAAATGATGTGGCATACAACTAAATGAGGAAAAAGAGGATATAGTATCATATCATGATACCGTATCACATTAAATGATTTACTAGTTTGTGTCATGCATGGCAATTAATAAGGTAATCTAAGATACTAACTTATGATACTATGCATTACGGAGGTAGTATCACACACTAGTATCATATGCATGATACTAGTAAATAATACTCCCCATTACAACCAGCCTAAGGCTAGTCATAGTGGGAGTAATTTAGAAAGTAACATAGCGCACTTCGAGAAATTTTTGCTTATGTAACATGTAATTAATGAGAAGTGGTAACATAATATGTTAGTGTAAGGCTGGTCATAGTGGGGAGTAACTTATAATAGTGTTATGCATATGACACTAGTCTAACTTACCACCTTCATAGTGCAAAGTAACATAGTAGTAGTATCATAGAAGACTTCATTAATTAGCTTGTAGACTCATCTTGTCTTGAAAGGCGCTATGTTACCACTTCTCAGTAACTACATGCCACATAAGCAAAAATTTCTCGGAGTGCGCTATGTTACTTGCTAAGTTACTCCCACTATGAGACCTCTCCCAATGCATTGGTGCTAAAGTGGGGTGCTAAGTGCATTAAAATGCTTAGCAACTAATGTCCCCAATGCATCGGTGCTTAGGTTTTGTAGCTAAGCTTCCTCTATTTAATTGTTTAGTAATAAAACTCCTTCATGTATTGGTTGGTAGTCTTTTTGCCTAGGTTCACGTGTTTAGCATTGGTTCTTATTGAAGTCACCATAATGCTCTTTCTCCTCTTTAATTGCTTTGCCACATCATTTTTCTGTCTATGTGGCACCCTTAGCACCTGTACATCGTGGAGCACTGGGAAGAGCCTGACTAGCCTAACATAGTGCTTTGTAAGACAAGATGAGTCTACAAGCTAATTAATGAAGTTATGACACTACTACTATTTTACTTTGCACTATAAAAATAGTAACTTATACTAGTGTCATATGTATGACACTAGTATAAGTTACTCCCCACTATGACCAACCTAACAATATTGGAAGGAGGGAGTATATCTTACACCATCGGTCCAGGTTTTCTTGACTGCCCTTGGTCCAGATTTGTTGGAACCGTGAGCAAGGGAGAGGTGTATCCCGCCAAAAAAAGAAGATGTGCATGGTAGGTGTTGTGGCATTGTCACGGCAGATGTCCTTGGTGTCAGGACTTAGTCGCAAGGCCAACGCATCTATGTGGTAGCTTGAGAGGGGTTGAGCGGGACGAGAGACGCGATGTTTTACCCAGGTTCGGCCCCTCACGGTGGAGGTAAAAGCCTACATCCTGCTTCATTGATATTGATGATGATGATCACGGTTACAAGAGTGCTCTAACTTGAGAGGTATTGTCTAAACCTAACTTGTCCGACTTGTGGAACTTGTCAATCTTGTCCCTTTTGGGGAGCCCTGCCCCTCCTTATATATGTTGAAGGGGCGGTTTACATGTGGAATCCTATTAGGATTAGGACTAGTCTATCTCTAATACAAATCGGATACAAGTCCAGGTCTTAGCTCCTTGTAAGATAATGTTCTCATGCCTTTCCTCTTAAATCGGCCCACCGTTAAACGTGAACCGGCCTTCTGGGCTTTGGGCCTTGTCATCCGTCGATCCCGCACGCCGGATCACCAGTGAGTCCTAATGACCAGGTGGGTTGCTTGTAAACCGCCAGGTCAGGGCGGGTCGCCAGTAACCCGCCAAGTGTCAGCGGGGTCTTCAGATAAACCGCCAAGTCCGGCCGGGTTAACTTCCGGCCGGTTTACACCGCGGGGTATATCCCCGACATTAGCCCCCAAGTTTAGCTTGGATTTATTCATGGTAAACTTATGCTGCAAAATAAACACAAGAACAAATTTGACAGGTTATGCTCCGGGTTAAGAATTTTTGTAAACCGGTACCTGATCATCCTTAAGTCCTTGTTATTTCCTCCTTCTGGGAAATCCGGGTCAACAGACCAGCTTCATAATCAATTTGCCGACATTGGCTTGTCACCGAGAAATATTGTGAAGAATAACTCCTTTGACTCAGCTCCACCGGTTTAAGAAATATGGGTCTGTAGCCCCCAAGTCTTAAGAGGAGAACATAGTGATAACTTAAGATTTGCTCCAATAAGTGTTTCAACCTTGAAGAAATCCGGTTTATTCATCTCAATCATATAAACTGAATACTCCATATATGTAGCCCCCAAGTGCCGGGTTGTCATGCTTGCAGCAACCTGGGACTTGTAATTGCTTATAAAAACTTTAATCAGTGTAGCCCCCAAGGGCCGGGTCATTATGCAATAATTGGCAGGGACTTTATAAATATAATCATGTAGACTTGAGCAGTGATGTGTAGCCCCCAAGGGCCGGCTTAGTAAAATAATACTGAACCGGGACTTGATATATACTTCAATGAAAATAACACCTTATAATGTAGCTTTCATCGTAGGGCTTGAACCCACGTCCACAAGGTTAAGAGTTTTGTGCTTTACCAACTGAGCAATGAATCCTTCAATATTATGGACGAAAACTTGTGTACCTTGAATTGTTGACTGGAGCAATTGATAGCCCCCAAGGGCCGGCTCATTATAATATGATGAGTCGGGTCTTCAATAAGACTAGTAAAAATGACTTTGCATTAGCCCCCAAGTGTCATGGTGCATGCTTGCAGCGACATGAGACTTGCATGTAATCTCAATTTGAATAATGTAGCCCCCAAGTGCCGGGTCGTGAGCCTGCAGTGACTCGGGACTATTCCTTCCATTGTAGAATAAATCATATCCTTTGATAAAATAATAACCGTTGCGCTAAAGCGACTTTGAAAACTCATTATTAATAACCATAAAAATCCAGCCATGTTGGCTATTCAAGATAATATAATCCGGTATGAAAACCTTATACATTCAATATCATAATGAAAATCCAGCCAAGTTTGGCTATTTGAATAATATAACCCAATGATTTATAAGCGCATAATTCCGACGGCGCAATCCAAATATATATATACTGGCGACTTATAGTCCAAAAACCAGGCCGGTTTAACAAACACCGGATAATTTCTCATCATACTGGCGACTTATAGTCAAAAGCCAGGCCGGTTTTAACAAACCTGTTTCTGCATACAACAAGTTTAAAGTGTACTGACGGTTTACCGCTGGACGGGTCATAATGCCCAACATATAACCCGGTTTTATAACCAAGGCTGCACTTAAGAATAATCAAATATGAAATAGATCATACATGTGGCATTGAATCACATTGTTGGTTTTACCAACTTTTTGTAGTAAAGGTGATAACCCCAATCTTGAGTATTGATAACTCCTTCCATATTGTGCCTGTTTATGATAAAACTGTGCTGGGTTGTGATAAACACCGTGTTACTCCATAAGAGGATGTTAACAACAAGGATCAAACCGGGCAAATAGTCTCCGGATTGACGTGAACTGTGTTCCATCAATTGATTGGTTGAAAACTTTGTCGGTTTTAAAAAACGCAATAAAAAGCAAAAAAACCCCTTCAAAGAAAAGTATAAATCAAGTGCAATGACGAAACGTTGCAAAAAAGGTTTATTTGAGCTGATCAGATGGTGTTACCATGGCCGAACACAACCAAGCTCTCGTTAGGTGTAACTATGGTTCTAGTCAGCCAGGTCCCCAAATGAAACCGTGGCATTTATGCCGATCAAGTGGCATGGTCATGGTTCGGGTTCGACCAAGCCCCCAAGTGATTCTGTGGCCTTAGGCCGATCAAGAGGCATGAGTGGTTCAGACGTGACCAAGTCCCCAAGTGATCTGGTGGCTCTCGCCTATCAAGAGGTATGGTATTGGTTCGGACACGACCAATCCTCCAAGTGATATAACACAATGCTTTTAAAAAGCAAACTCAAGGGGTAAACCGGAGGCCGCTTTAGAACAACTCCGTGTAACCACACATGATGTAAAAGACCAGAGACCCCGCTTTATGAAGCAGAAGCCCCCATATGATCAATAATATGTTAGGCCAGTAAGGCGGGATACCCATGTTTGAACCGCGCATCATGGCAGCAGGTCCTCTTTGGCAATTTTTAACTTTTTGCAAGAGATAAATTTTTCTTGAACCGGATGTTAAACCGGATATTGAGAGCTTCAAAGCTTTGTGATTTAATTTGTCCTACATTGAAGAACTTGCAAGACAAAGTAATGGCTCCTCTTTTTTTTAAAGAAAGCAATATATAATATAAAAATATACCGGATGGATTTCACCTGATGCGTCAGGTCAGAGATTATCACCGCGGAGTTGATGATCACTGGGTGAAGCTGAAATTACCCGCAGGTGAGTCGGCCGCGGGAGCTAAGCAGATGAGCCGGCCCGGTGTTGTAAACCGGCGCGGACGAGCAAATTGTTCTCCACGTTGTAGACCGGCGGAGACGGGAGAAATCGGTACCGGTGTTGCAAACCGGCACGGACAGACGAATTAATGTAGACCAGGTCCGCAGAGGCGGAAGCTTTGTGCACGTCCATTGAACAGCAATCAAGCGCGATCCCGGCAAGTCGATGTAAACCGGGCCGCAAGGGCGACGACTTGTGCGCGTCCATTCATCGGGTAATATGTCATGGACTATCGCCGGGTGGAGCATTACCAGCCCGTGCTCCATACCGTGGTATAGACCACATTTGTAGTGAATAATTATCCTGTATACAAAAATATACAGATCAAAGTAATTGTTCTTTGACAAAAACAATATGCACTAATAAATAAACTTAGATGAATGTCATCTGATTTTTTTTGTCAGATGAACGTGGATACTGATATCAAAACATATCAAATGTCTGATGTCTCCACGTGACCTTCTCCTGATCAAAACATGGTGCGACGAGGTGGCATCAGCCACAGAGGGGACGGACCGTCGGCGGGAGTAACTTGAAGGAACGTAGTGAGGTAAACCGGCAATGACTTCAACACGGCACTTGGCGGTTCAGAGGCCGGTTTGACGCAGCCCGACGTGGCCGGCGCAAAGTGAATCAGAGGCGGGTGCATGGGCGGAACGGCTACTGGTACCGAGGAACAACAAAGCGACGCGAGGTCTGCATGAGGGCAGCTCAGAGATCGAGTCTGACTTCTTTCTTCTCTTATTCCGATGGAATTGTTCCCTTTCTTTTTTGTTGACTCTGGTATTTGACCATTGACCACTTGCGTATTAGCAATACTTAGCACCATGTTGATTTGATGGATTATCATCATCCATTGGTGTGGACTGTAGACGCGAAAAATCATGCGGCGGCTGCTCCTTTTCCTATCAGATCTCTCTCTTTCTTTTTTTCTTTCTTTTTTTTTACGCTGAGCAGTCCGGCTTAGATCAGCTTGTTATGTATAACAACCTTGGCAACCAATAATATGTCTCGGTGGACGTGGCATCCGATGGTAAAAACAAAGGCCGGACTAACTCTGTACTAGTGCCTCCATACGTCATAGTGGATAGCGGCATAGTAGTTGATGATTTGTTTTTGGTCTCCCTGAGAAGGAATCAATGACCGGTCACATCTGCAATTACGGCCAAAGAATCAAACAGCTGCCTTAGACTTTGACGCCACCCCACGTGTTCCGGTTTGGAATAGAAGCAGCAGCAGCGCCCGCGCATAGGACGACGCGTACATACTCATCTCGGATTCGATGACTTGGATAGATGGCTCGACCTCTGACCCGGATACGAGTAGCGGCTTTTTGGGTCGATTCTGCAGCGAAAACTTCCGTTATCTTGACGACTTGCGGCAGCGTACATATGCATAACCCGAACTCTCGCCTCAATACTGTTCGCGCTGCTCAAACCGGCTTTCTTCATGTGGAAACTTACGAACTTCTCAAACCCTAAAAAGATACCTTTAAGAACTCAACACCATCGTGCGCAGGCGCCACGGTGGGCGCCAACTGTCGTGGCATTGTCACGGCAGATGTCCTTAGTGTCAGGACTTAGTCGCGAGGTCAACGCATCTATGTGGTAGCTTGAGAGGGGTTGAGCGGGACGAGAGACGCGATGTTTTACCCAGGTTCGGCCCCTCACGGTGGAGGTAAAAGCCTACATCCTGCTTCATTGATATTGATGATGATAATCACGGTTACAAGAGTGCTCTAACTTGAGAGCTATTGTCTAAACCTAACTTGTCCGACTTGTGGAACTTGTCAATCTTGTCCCTTTTGGGGAGCCCTGCCCCTCCTTATATATGTTGAAGGGGCGGTTTACATGTGGAATCCTATTAGGATTAGGACTAGTCTATCTCTAATACAAACCGGATACAAATCCAGGTCTTAGCTCCTTGTAAGATAATGTTCCTCATGCCTTTCCTCTTAAACCGGCCCACCATTAAACGTGAACCGGCCTTCTGGGCTTTGGGCCTTGTCATCCGTCGATCCCGCATGCCGGATCACCAGTGAGTCCTAATGACCAGGTGGGTTGCTTGTAAACCGCCAGCTTAGGGCGGGTCGTCAGTAACTCGCCAAGTGTCAGCGGGGTCTTCAGATAAACCGCCAAGTCCGGCCGGGTTAACTTCCGGCCGGTTTACACCGCGGGGTATATCCCCGACAGTAGGCCAGTTGAAGAAAAGAACTTGTTGGAACCCTGAGCAAGGGAGATGTGTCCCATACATATTAGGGCATTCCATTTGACAAAAAAAAGTTTGAATAAGTAACTGAAAAGTGGTGCATGCATTAGAAAAAACTCAAAGCAAACCAACTTATGGTTGTTGGATGGTTAGAGGGAGTGTGGTATCCCAATTCACCAGAGTTCAAGTCTGGTGCTCGCATTTATATCAGGATTTCCGGCGATGCGCATTCAGTGGGAGGAGACGTTTCCGTCGACGACGAGGTGCCTGCAATGACTACGTAAATTTTAAGATGATATGTCGTCTCAGTCTATCGGAGGTGCTTATAGGGTTAGAGCAACTCTAATGGGGTGATCCATTTCGTCCGCCCGCGTCCGTTTAGGTCGGCGTGGGCAAAAGTGGTGGCCCAACACGTCGACTCAAACCCAAATGGAGTCCGCTTCGCGGCCGCGCCGACGCATTTGTGGCCCAAATTTGCGTCTCAAATGCGTTGGCGCGGACGCGAAACGGACACCATGCGCGCCTTCTCGTTGTCCAACGCGATCCCACTTGGCGGTCGTCCAACGGCCCGCCACCTACCTGGTCAGCTTAATTTATGACCACGGGCCCACACGCCAGCAACGATGGGCGCCCTTTTTTAAGCTGACCGTGCGGCAGGGCCGTCCTCGTCCAGCCCGCCCCATCCACATCTAGCCACGCTCGCTCCCCCGTAGCCGGCAAACCCTAGCCAACCCTAGTGTGACGCCCGGATAATTAAGCTACAGTGATCCCCCACTAAGGATGCCACGTCCCCTCGGTTACTGTTGATGAACTCTAGATAATTCAAAACCGATTCAAATTCAAACTGAATTAAAAGCAAACATTAAAAGTTTTCAAAACTTTAAAACTAAAATGTTCAAGTTGTAGAAAATAAATCATAAATAATATTGATGCAGAAACCACATTTTGATAAAATATT
Source organism: Triticum urartu (assembly GCF_003073215.2). Lineage (NCBI taxonomy): Eukaryota > Viridiplantae > Streptophyta > Magnoliopsida > Poales > Poaceae > Triticum > Triticum urartu. Next base: position 278,075,523 of record NC_053022.1, read on the forward strand.
TAGATGCAAGAAATTAATTAAAACAGGGGCTAAAAAATTACTTAAATGCTTTTAAAAGGATTAAACTATTACAAACCATTTTGTTTTGAAGAGCTAAATTAATAGTGGCAAAGGCACAATTTGTAACACTAAATTTGGTGCCACTTTTGTAATTTATAAAAACTAAAATAAATAGCAACTATAATAAATCGAAAAGGATAAATAAAAAGAAAACAGAGAAAAGGAAAGAAAGAAAACCCCGGGCCTTCCCCCTCCCCTTCGGCCGTTTGGCCCAACTGGGCATCCAGCCCACCAGCCCACAGGCCCAGCCGCCCCCCATCACTCCCTTCACCCCCCCTCTCCCCCAAACCCTAATCCAACCACCCACACCCCCCCACATCTCTCTCCCCGATCCAGATCAGGATCGGGGGAACGAACCAACGTCGCCCCCGACGCCAGCGCCGCCCGGATCGACACCACGCCGGCGCCCCTCGCCGGATCGCTCCCCCGACGCTAACGCCGCCTCTCCGTCGCCTGCGGCATAGGCGCCTGCCCCCTCGACCCGAGCTAAATCGGGGGGCTCGGCCCCGCGGCGCCCCGAGCCTCGGCGCTGCTCCCCACCGCCGTCATCGCCTCGCCTCCTCACCTCTCCCTCGCGCTACTCCGGCCACCCCGAGCCTCCCCGAGCACGCTGCCAAAACCCTACGGCCCTGAGCTCTCCCTCTCCTCCTCTCTCCCGCGCGTGCACACGCTCGCCGTGCTTGACCGCGCGCGCCGTCGCCGCGCTGCTCGCCGCCTCCCCCGCGCGTCGTCCTCGCGCTGGTTGCCCCGTCGCCGCGCCTCTCGCCCGCCTGTTGCCGCACACGCGCACCCGAGCTCGCCTCGCCCCAATCGCTGCCAAGCGAGGCCAGCGTCGCCTCGCCCTCCCTGCTCGCCCGCGCGCGTCCGCGCTTTCCGCTGCCGCGGCCATGCCGCGCCCGCGCCCTAGCCTCTCCTCCTGCTGTCTGCTGCTGCTCTGCACCGGCAGCCCCACGCGGCCCCACTCGCCCTCGCTACATCGCCGCGGCCTGCCCCGGCCTCCTCTGCCCCGCCCGCGCACTCACCGCGCCCGCGCTCGGTTCGGACGAGCCCCCCCCCCCCCGCTCGTGCCCCTCGCCCCACGGCCCCGCTCCGCCCTGCCACCCGCATCCCCCTGCTCTAGCTGCGCCGCACCACCGCGCCCGTGGCCGCACTGCCCGGGCCTCGAATCCGTCGCCGGCGACCTCGCCTCGCACCGGGCGGGTTGCACCCCAGCGCCTGGATGCGCCCCGCTGGGCGCCCGTTGCGCCAGATTGGGCTGCGCCCTGTGCCTGCTAAGGCCAGGGGCCAATGACATGTGGGGCCCACCCCCTGGAACTTAAAAAAAAAGAATAAAAATAATAGTAAAAATAATAATTAATTAGTTAAGATAATCAATTAACTTAGTTAATCCTGTTAGTTAATCTAATTAACACTGTTAATTAGCCTTAATTATTTGATTAGGTAAACAGTGAATGACAGTTGGGCCCCACTGCCTTGTTTGACCGGTCAACGGTCAACGCTGACCGCTGATGTCATGATGATGCAATAAACATTTTCGAATTAAATTAATTTCTGATAAATCTAAAAATGATTAAATCTTTTAAAATTAATATAAAATAAACCGTAGCTCAGATGGAAAAACTTTGTACATGAAAGTTGCTCAGAACAACGAGACGAATTCGGATACGCAGCCCGTTCGTCCGCCACGCGTCCCTAGCATAGTGAACCTGCAACATTTCACCTCCGGTTCATCTGTCCGAAAACGCGGAACCCCGGGGATACTTTCCCGGATGTTTCCCCCCTTCGCCGATATCACCTATCCCTGCGTTAGGTCACCCCTAGCAACGTATTGCCGCGTCTTGCTTTGTGTTACATTTGATTGCTCTGTTATTTATTTTGTTCCCCCTCCGTTACTTCTTTTCGGTAGACTACGAGACTGACGCTGCTGCTGGTACCCCGATCGACTACGGAGTTGACGACCCCTCTCTCTTGTCTGAGCAACCAGGCAAGCCCCCCCCCTTTGATCACCAGATATCGCCTACTCTTCTCTATACTGCTTGCATTAGAGTAGTGTTGCATGTTACTGCTTCCCGTTAATCCTATACTGATGCATAGCCTGTCCTTGCTACTATTGTTGTTACCTTTACCTGCAATCCTAATGCTTAGTATAGGATGCTAGATTATCATCAGTGGCCCTACATCCTTGTCCGTCTGCCATGCTATACTATCGGACCATGATCACTCGGGAGTTGATCACGGGTATATACTATATACTTTATACATGATACATGTGGTGGCTAAAGACGGGTCGGCTTGAGGAGCACCCGCGAGTGGATCTTTGAGGCGGAGCGGCAGGGCAGGTTCCGACCACCTAGGAGAGAGGTGGGCCTGGCCCTGGTCGACGTTCGCGGATACTTAACACGCTTAACGAGATCTGGGTATTTGATCTAAGTCTGGCCATTTGGTCTATATGCACTAACCATCTACGCGGGAGTAGTTATGGGTATCCCGGCGTCGTGGTATCAGCCGAAGCCTTCGTGACGTCAGCGACTGAGTGGCGCGCGCCGGATTGGACTGGAACGCCACTAGGCTAGGTCTGCTTCCGGCCGCGTACGCAACGTGCAGGTGTGCTAAGGGCGATGGGCCCAGACCCCTGTGCGCATAGGTTTAGACTGGCGTGCTGACCTCTCTGTTGTGCCTAGGTGGGGCTGCGACGTGTTGATCTTCCGAGGCCGGGCATGACCCAGGAAAGTGTGTCCGGCCAAATGGGATCGAGCGTGTTGGGGAATGTGGTGCACCCCTGCAGGGAAGTTAATCTATTCGAATAGCCGTGATCTTCGGTAACAGGACGATTTGGAGTTGTACCTTGACCTTATGACAACTAGAACCAGATACTTAATAAAACACACCCTTCCAAGTGCCAGATACAACCGGTGATCGCTCTCTCACAGGGCGACGAGGGGAGGATCAGCGGTTAGGGTTATGCTATGCGATGCTACTTGGAGGACTTCAGTCTACTCTCTTCTACATGCTGCAAGACGGAGGCTGCCAGAAGCGTAGTCTTCGAAAGGACTAGCTATCCCCCTCGTATTCCGGCATTCTGCAGTTCAGTCCACCTATGATAGCCTTATTCCAGTTGATACCAATGCATACATATGTAGTGTAGCTCCTTGCTTGCGAGTACTTTGGATGAGTACTCACGGTTGCTTTCTCCCTCCTTTCCCCCTTTTCCTTCTTCCTGGTTGTCGCAACCAGATGTTGGAGCCCAGGATCCAGACGCCACCGTCGACGAAGACTCCTACTACACCGGAGGTGCCTACTACTACGTGATGCCCGCTGACGACGACCAGGAGTAGTTAGGAGGATCCCAGGCAGGAGGCCTGCACCTCTTTCGATCTGTATCCTAGTTTGTGCTAGCCTTCTTAAGGCAAACTTGTTTAACTTATGTCTGTACTCAGATTTTGTTGCTTCCGCTGACTCGTCTATGATCGAGCTCTTGTATTCGAGCCCTCGAGGCCCCTGGCTTGTAATATGATGCTTGTATGACTTATTTTTATTTGTAGAGTTGTGTTGTGATATCTTCCCGTGAGTACCTGATCTTGATCGTACACGTTTGCGTGTATGATTAGTGTACGATTAAATCGGGGGCGTCACAAGTTGGTATCAGAGCCGACTGCCTGTAGGAATCCCCTTTCCAACTCCTTGGCCGAAGTTGAGTCTAGTCGATGAAAACTGTTTTTCTAACATGGCTGTGCGGCCCATGGGCCCACGTCGCCATCTGGGTGGTATTAGGATCTTTTACTCCTCGATCCTTACTCTGGGACTCTGATCTCTCTTCTATTCGGGTTAAATGATTTGACTAAAATCTAACTTTAGGTTCTCGAAAATACTTCCTCCCGGAGAGCCCCATTCAGGCCAGATGATCGACTGCTTCAACAGAAGATTCTGACAATACTCTCTGATGTTCTCCCGAAACCTTATGCCGTTGCTTTTGCAATTCCCTACCACCGAAATATCCCTATGGATAAGTATTTAGACCTGTCGTGCTTACTTTTATTCCCAGTCGATCTTGTTATTATAAGATACCCCGAGAATACTTTGTGCCTACTGCCTTGCAGTTCTTTGCCACATGCATACCACTACGTATAATTACTCGCATTTATCGAGTATCCGCTCATCCCCAGATATTCATGCAGTTCACAAAATTCTTCGAAATACCATTCTGTCTTCTGAAGATCCTCAGCAACCTATTGCTCCTGAAATTCTTGCTTGCTGGCATTATGGTTAATCCCATAAGTCTCGTAATCTTAATGGCATCCCTTGTCATTATCATTTTGAGTCTGTTGATTCAATATGAGTGCGAATGTTCACAATCATCAGTCGAGTCCTAGGATTATCTTTCCGGCTCAGACGTCATTTTGAACATGAGCTGGTTCTCGACCAAATTATCTGTCGTCGATTGTGCCTCTGGTATATTCAATTGATCCATTCTTGATCAGAGCGTCTGCTTCTGATCCCTTTTTTTGGACATCATAATTCCTTTGGTATCTAAACCTCGAATTATTCAGATGTTCTATAAAATGATAACCGTGCATTCTTTCTTCGTCTGATTGAGTACCGATACTCACATCAGCTCCGTTGTGGATTGCCCGATCCATTGTTGGATTTCATCTGACCTCGTCCTTCATATTCAATAACCTTGTGAGCCTTTCCACGGGTACATAATGCCTTTGGTAAATTGTATCCTCTTCTTTGTCAACCATGCTCTGTTTTCGGACTTGTGTTAGTTACTCTTGAAACTTGTGGTATATGTTTCTAAGAAGCCCCTATGGGTTGAACATATGCCTTCTCTAAACCGTGTGAACCCGGAAGTTTTCACGAGTCATACTCTTCTGGTGCTTCGCCAGATAAAATTTCAACACTGCATCTTCATCGAACGCGAGAAGTGAATGAAAGGTTATGCATTGGAGAAGTGGGAGTCGACCTTGAACTTTGTGTTCATGCCCATGGACACGATGTAGATCTTATCATTAAAGCTTTTCTTAAATTAATTATTCCCTTGGTATAAGTTCATCTTATCTCTGGGATCAGGCCTTTTGCAATCGTGGTTCTGACCATGTTCTCCTTTAAATAACATTTCTCGTGCAAGTTTAAGCATTTGTCTTCTGCAGAGCAATACCTTAGTCCAATCTCTACTTTGATCTGTCGTCGAGCATTACCCCCTGGTATCTCGAGATTATCATGGAACTGCATAACCTCTTATGAGTTCTTCATCAGGTATTACATTCTCACGGACTCCAATTTTTCACGGGCCTTGAGTTATGAAACACTCAAGGACACCGATAACGGAATCGAGTCTGCACTGCGATTCAACGAGGATTAGAGATCTTCATCGCTTACAAGTTTAATACTCCATGTCTGCCCTAGCTTGAACGGATACATCATTATCGTGCTAATTTTAATCATCAGCATTCTGAGCTCTTCAAGGGTATCAACTGAATTCATGATGAGAAATGCCATCCTTGCCCCCGATGATTTGTGTTATCATCGGCCACTTTATTGCCTTCCCTCCAACACAAACTTGTTCATGTTTTGTGTTATACCTTGAGTTCCTTGCTATCCAGCATTTGTCCTTCTTTACCTTGGAATATTACCACCTTTTGTGTCAAGAATGTCATGGTAATTTTACCACCTCTTGAGAATTCTTGGTATAGTAATATCTCTCGCCATTTGCGTTCATTTCTTGGTCTCCGTGTTGTTTCTAACCGGAATACCGACAAATGGTCTGTGATGTGTAAATTCTAAACTTCTAGCAACCCTATTGCTTTGAAGTTATTGGTCTACAGTTTCATTAGAATTCTATTGCTTATTGAATCATCATTCAAACATTGATCGTGCTACCTAGTCCAGATTCCTGGGTGCACCCTTCTATCATTGCTCAGTTGAGCATGTTTCCCTCGAGCATACATCATTATATCATTGATCCGACAAATGATATTGACTGCTCACATAATTGTGCAAATCCATCTTTTGGAAATCTCGATGAACTGTCGCTGAGTTCATCAGCCACCTCATTCTATCATTGATTTAATAATGAACTCATGATTCGGAACTTGCTTCCACAGTTCAATTCCCGAGAATCTTACAATGTCATCTTGACAATTTGTGTCGCACCTTTTCTCCTCGGGCCTCCTGAGTCTGAGTTATCCTGACACCAATCAGATCTGAATCTCGGTCAGATATGATGGTTGGAACATATTTCCAAGAGTTATAACATTGATCATATGTGACCCGGTAAGGTGGTGTCGTGCCTAGCACACCTGGCCGGTTGGCCATATTGTTATAGATTCCTTTTCAGCAAGGTTATCCATTCTTCCATGAGGAAATTGTAAGACTTATTCTACAAGTTATTCCTGATGGATCCTTTGTGTTTCCAAAGTCTGATCTTCAACTGATGACCATGTCAATGCTTTCTCGGAGCATGCCGATGGTACTTCAATTTTCAACAAGAACATTTGAAACCCAATGCTAAATGTTTCCTGCTCAATTATCCAAACACCGATGTACGGGTAATGTCATGAAATTTCTCTCCCCTACCTAAGGAGTTTTCTACATTATATCCTGTCATGGATAATATGTTCTGCTTGTCCTTGGGAAGAATATACCCTTGAAATATGTGTTTAAACACATTTTCCTTTCCATTGTTCTGTTTAAAACCTGATAATCACTTTTCCTTTCCATTGGTTTGTTTAAACCTTCTTGTGTTCTATATTGTATAAGCAGTAATATATCCTTGCTTATGTAAACACCTCGTTGTACCACTCTGTTAGAACGACCCTGTTACTTTTGTTGATGGCATTCCGGTAACCACCGATGGACGAGAACTTTGCCTATTGGTCCGCCTCGTTCAACGAGAAGGAAAAATGGTTCTCTTCGTCCCTCGCTCTTGGTACCGATGTTGTTGTCGACATAACCGACAGACTAACCTCTGACATGCCTTGCCTACATGACCATGCAAGATGTCAACGCCCTTCCTAGTTTTAACCCACATGGTGGGCCCATAACCCACAGTTCCAAAGGATCGAAACCTGACTCTCCTATACACCCTGTTGTCGAAGTTAATCCTCGCGCTTGGCTTCGTATTTAATTCACGGGCCACCTTCCTAGTGCTCTATTCTGGTATCAGACGCAATACTTACTCTCGCTGCTCTGAAACCCTTTCTCACTCTGGTTCAGACTTCGAGCAACTATCTATCCACTTGGAACCTCTTATTGTACCTTCGTACCTTACTCTTGATGTATTCAATATGTTCAGCTCGAGAGATAATCTTACGCTCATTCATGGGTTAACCCCTAGATTGTTTCCCTCATAAGCATTATGTCGTAGCCGAGCTGCCCCTTACCTATTCGTAAGTACGTTGGAGTTCCCGAGAAAAGGACGACATCACCATGATGACCTGAAGCAGAGAAATGAAGACGTCAATGTAATGGACCGACCTCTTCGAGAAGAGCAACCAACACCGAGAAGATCCGTTAGAATTTCGTAACCAATCTCTCCCCCTTACTCCCCTCCTAAATCTCGGGACGAGATTTCTTGTAGTGGAGGAGAATTGTGACGCCCGGATAATTAAGCTACAGTGATCCCCCACTAAGGATGCCACGTCACCTCGGTTACTGTTGATGAACTCTAGATAATTCAAAACCGATTCAAATTCAAACTGAATTAAAAGCAAACATTAAAAGTTTTCAAAACTTTAAAACTAAAATGTTCAAGTTGTAGAAAATAAATCATAAATAATATTGATGCAGAAACCACATTTTGATAAAATATTTAGATGCAAGAAATTAATTAAAACAGGGGCTAAACAATTACTTAAATGCTTTTAAAAGGATTAAACTATTACAAACCATTTTGTTTTGAAGAGCTAAATTAATAGTGGCAAAGGCACAATTTGTAACACTAAATTTGGTGCCACTTTTGTAATTTATAAAAACTAAAATAAATAGCAACTATAATAAATCGAAAAGGATAAATAAAAAGAAAACAGAGAAAAAGGAAAGAAAGAAAACCCCGGGCCTTCCCCCTCCCCTTCGGCCGTTTGGCCCAACTGGGCATCCAGCCCACCAGCCCACAGGCCCAGCCGCCCCCATCACTCCCTTATCCCCTCTCCCCCGAAACCCTAATCCAACCACCCCACACTCCTCCCCCACATCTCTCTCCCCGATCCAGATCAGGATTGGGGGAACGAACCAACATCGCCCCCGACGCCAGCGCCGCCCGGATCGACACCACGCCGGCGCCCCTCGCCGAATCGCTCCCCCGACGCTAACGCCGCCTCCCCGTCGCCTGCAGCACAGGCGCCTGCCCCCTCGACCCGAGCTAAATCGGGGGGCACGGCCCCGCGGCGCCCCGAGCCTCGGCGCTGCTCCTCACCGCCGTCATCGCCTCGCCTCCTAACCTCTCCCTCGCGCTACTCCGGCCACCCCGAGCCTCCCCGAACACGCTGCCATAACCCCTACGGCCCTCGTGAGCTCTCCCTCTCCTCTCTCTCGCGCGTGCACACGCTCGCCGTGCTTGACCGCGCGCGCCGTCGCCGCGCTGCTCGCCCGCCTCCCCCGCGCGTCGTCCTCGCGCTGGTTGCCCCGTCGCCGCGCCTCTCGCCCGCCTGTTGCCGCACACGCGCACCCGAGCCTCGCCTCGCCCCAATCGCTGCCAAGCGAGGCCAGCGTCGCCTCGCCCTCCCTGCTCGCCCGTGCGCGTCCGCGCTTTCCGCTGCCGCGGCCATGCCGCGCCCGCGCCCTAGCCTCTCCTCCTGCTGTCTGCTGCTGCTCTGCACCGGCAGCCCCACGCGGCCCCACTCGCCCTCGCTACATCGCCGCGGCCTGCCCCGGCCTCCTCTGCCACGCGCCCGCGCGCTCACCACGCCCGCGGCCGCAATGCTCCGGGCCTCGAATCCATCGCCGGCGACCTCGCCTCGCACCGGGCGGGTTGCACCCCAGCGCCTGGATGCGCCCCACCGGGCGCCCGTTGCGCCAGATCGGGCTGCGCCCTGTACCTGCTAAGGCCAGGGGCCAATGACATGTGGGGCCCACCCCTGGAACTTTAAAAAAAAGAATAAAAATAATAGTAAAAATAATAATTAATTAGTTAAGATAATCAATTAACTTAGTTAATCCTGTTAGTTAATCTAATTAACACTGTTAATTAGCCTTAATTATTTGATTAGGTAAAAAGTGAATGACAGTTGGGCCCCACTGCCTTGTTTGACCGGTCAACGGTCAACGCTGACCGCTGATGTCATGATGACGCAATAAACATTTTCGAATTAAATTAATTTCTGATAAATCTAAAAATGATTAAATCTTTTAATATTAATATAAAATAAATCGTAGCTCAGATGGAAAAACTTTGTACATGAAAGTTGCTCAGAACGACGAGACGAATTCGGATACGCAGCCCGTTCGTCCGCCACGCGTCCCTAGCATAGTGAACCTGCAATATTTCACCTCCAGTTCATCTATCCGAAAACGCGGAACCCCGGGGATACTTTCCCAGATGTTTCCCCCCTTCGCCGATATCACCTATCCCTGCGTTAGGTCACCCCTAGCAACGTATTGCCGCGTCTTGCTTTGTGTTACATTTGATTGCTCTGTTATTTATTTTGTTCCCCCTCCGTTACTTCTTTCCGGTAGACTACGAGACTGACGCTGCTGCTGGTACCCCGATCGACTACGGAGTTGACGACCCCTCTCTCTTGTCTGAGCAACCAGGCAAGCCCCCCCCTTTGATCACCAGATATCGCCTACTCTTCTCTATACTGCTTGCATTAGAGTAGTGTAGCATGTTACTGCTTCCCGTTAATCCTATACTGATGCATAGCCTGTCCTTGCTACTATTGTTGTTACCTGTACCTGCAATCCTAATGCTTAGTATAAACTGGTTGAAGATAGCTCGGGCTACCGTCTCCCACCAGTATATTCACCAATGACAAATAATGACAATCATTTCATATTTCCGTCTTTGGCCGACCAGGGCAACCCAGCACCCAGGACATTTATGTGCAAGTCTATACGGGCAACTACAACCCAAAAGTTAAGCGAACTATGTGAAACATAAAACGGGAGTGAAGTAAGCTACTTGAAGAACCAAATGAGCGACCAGCTGTAGTCCGGTAGTTAATGGAACTATTTGAAACATAAAATGTAAGCTAAGTGAAGTATTAGAAGAATACTCACTGTCAACGGTCTGAAAGTGGTTATGTTAAAAAAAGGGGAGACACAAAGCACCATGAATAGTTGGAAAGCACACATGTAACTCTTGCCCTGCTCTAAAAGAAACTCTCATTACAAAGATGGAATGAAATCTCTATTTTGCTCTAGCATGATGCTTAGCTGGATAAACCACTAGTTCAAAAGCTTCCTGGGCTACAGTCTTTCTCCAAGGATAGCAATCACACATTGGCTTCCCTGGTACCCAGCTGCCTCTGTTGAACCAACCCGGACCCGATGGGACTACCCAGCCAGTTGGCTTTCTCACACCGGCTGGCACCATCCGCCAACATGGGTGTCGGTGTCAAAACTGACAGACGTCGGGTAGGAGGGCCTGAACTATGAGATCGGATCGATGGGTAACAAGAGATAGAGGATGTGGTGTTTTTACCCAGGTTTGGACCCTCTTAAAGGAGGTAAAATCCTACGTCATGCTGTTGCTTATATTATGAGAGTATCAAGGTACAAAGTTGTTCTACCACGAGATCGTGAGTTGTGGTCTAAACCCTAGGGGTATAATGATGATGAATGTATGAATATCCTCTATCAACTAGCCTGGCATCTTGTTATCCTAATCTACCACGGCAAACAAGGCAATCCGGCCATACATTTTTATAAACAACGGTATGCGGAGATATATGTTATATTACTTTTTAACGTAAGAAACATCTTCTAGGAAAAATAGTTCCTTTGTAAGTCCCTTTTCCCAGGCTGCCATGTTGACCATGATCATGAAACCTCACCTCCGATCAATGTGGGAGGAAAATATTGAGGATTTAGTTTGGGGAAAGTTCCCAAACTTTGTGGTCTTAATGAACCTAAGTTTTTACTTCCATCATTTCCGACCAATCATATTTTTAGATAGCTAGCTTTCGACTTCAATCGTTTGAGGTATGAAAACGAATGACCCATTAGAAACAATCACAGAGGTGCACCCTTTACCCCCTGGCCGAACAATCAGGAACGCAGTGGGTAAGCACAAGAGCCAGGCAACCCAGCTTGCCAAAATATTAAGTCAAATTGATGCATATTTTGTTGGGCAACGCAGTATTTCAAAAAAATTCCTACGCACACGCAAGATCCATCTAGGAGATGCATATCAACGAGAGGGGGAGAGTATGTGTACGTACCCTCGTAGACCGAAAGCGGAAGCGTTATGAAACGCGGTTGATGTAGTCAAACGTCTTCGCGATCCAACCAATCAAGTATCAAACGCACGGCACCTCCGCGATCTGCACACGTTCAACCCGATGATGTCCCTCGTACTCTTGATCCAGCTAAGGCCGAGGGAGAGTTTCGTCAGCACGACCGCGTGATGACAGTGATGATGAAGTTACCGACGCAGGGCTTCGCCTAAGCACTACAACGATATGACCGAGGTGGAATTCTGTGGAGGGGGCACCACACATGGCTAAACAATCAACTTGTGTGTCTATGGGGTGCCTCCCCGGTATATAAAGGATTATGTCTACGGGGGCACCGCACACGGCTATTCAAGTATCCTTTTATGCAATTCAGAAATTCAGTATCATTTCCGATCAACAATATGTCATCCACATATAATATCAGAAATGCTACAGAGCTCGCACTCACTTTCTTATAAATACAGGCTTCTCCAAAAGTCTGTATAAAACCATATGCTTTGATCACACTATCAAAGCATATATTCCAACTTCGAAAGGCCTGCACCAGTCCATAAATGGATCGCTGGAGCTTGCACACTTTGTTAGCACCTTTTGGATCGACAAAACCTTCCGGTTGCATCATATACAACTCTTCTTTACGATATCCATTAAGGAATGCAGTTTTGACATCCATTTGCCAAATTTCATAATCATAAAATGCGGCAATTGCTAACATGATTCGGACGGACTTAAGCATCGCTACGGGTGAGAAGGTCTCATCGTAGTCAACACCTTGAACTTTTCGAAAACCTTTCGCAACAAGTAGAGCTTTGTAGACACTAATATTACCGTCAGTGTTAGTCTTCTTCTTGAAGATCTGATTTATTCTCTATGGCTTGCCGATCATCAGGAAAGTCAACCAAAGTCCACACTTTGTTCTCATACATGGATCCCATCTCAGATTTCATGGCCTCAAGCCATTTTGCGGAATCTGGGCTCATCATCGCTTCCTCATACTCCCTCCGTTCCTAAATATTTATCTTTTTAGAGATTTCAAATGGACTAGCACATACGGATGTACATAGACATATTTTAGAGTGTAGATTCACTCATTTGGCTCCGTATGTAGTCACTTGTTGGAAATCTCTAGAAAGACAAATATTTAGGAACGGAGGGAGTAGTTCGTAGGTTCATCATGGTCAAGTAACATGACTTCCAGAACAGGATTACCATACCACTCTGGTGCGGATCTTACTCTGGTTGACCTACGAGGTTCAGTAGTAACTTGATCAGAAGTTTTATGATCATCATCATTAGCTTCCTCACTTACTGGTGTAGGAATCACTGGAACTGATTTCTGTGATAAACCACTTTCCAATAAGGGAGTAGGTACAATTACCTCATCAAGTTCTACTTTCCTCCCACTCACTTCTTTCGAGAGAAACTCCTTCTCTAGAAAGGATCCATTCTTAGCAATGAATATCTTGCCTTTGGATCTGTGATAGAAGGTGTACCCAACAGTTTCCTTTGGGTGTCCTATGAAGACACATTTCTCCGATTTGGATTTGAGCTTATCTGGTTGAAGCTTTTTCACATAAGCATCGCAGCCCCAAACTTTAAGAAACGACAACTTGGGTTTTTTGCCAAACCACATTTCATAAGGTGTCGTCTCAATGGATTTCGATGGTGCCCTATTTAATGTGAATGCAACCATCTCTAAAGCATAACCCCAAAACGATAGCGGTAAATCAGTAAGGGACATCATAGATCGCACCATATCTAATAAAGTGCGGTTACGACGTTCGGACACACCATTACGCTGTGGTGTTCCAGGTGGCGTGAGTTGCGAAACTATTCTGCATTGTTTCAAATGAAGACCAAACTCATAACTCAAATATTCTTCTCCATGATCAGATCGTAGAAATTTAATTTTCTTGTTACGATGATTTTCCACTTCACTCTGAAATTCTTTGAACTTTTCAAATGTTTCAGATGTAACGCCCCGAGACCGATGTGCCAGGTGTCTTCCAGTTACTCGCTATTGTTGCCTTGTCATTTTCTTGCGTGTCATGCATTTCATATCATGTCATCATGTGCATCGCATTTGCATGCATGTTCGTCTCATGCATCCAAGCATTTTCCCCGTTGTCCATTTTGCATTCCGGCGCTCCTATGTCCTCCGGTGTCCCCCTTTACCCTCTTTTCGTGTGCGGGTGTTAAACATTCTTGGATTGGACCGAGACTTGCCAAGTGGTCTTGGTTTACTACCGGTAGACCGCATGTCAAGTTTCGTGCCATTTGGACTTCGTTTGATACTCCAACGGTTAACCGAGGGACCGTAAAGGCCTCGTGTGTGTTGCAGCCCAACACCTCTCCAAAGTGGCCCAAAATTCACCTAAACCCCTCCATCATCTAGGTCGTTCAATCACAATCGCGTGGCCGAAAACCGTGCTCAATTTGGATCCTCCTAGCTCCCTCTACCTATAAATATAGGGCCCCCTCCGAAATTTCCGCAGTCCAAACCATAACTTAATCCCCTCTCCGCCATCGGACAAAAATTGGCCGACCGGACGTGTCCGGTCCACCCGCCGCCACCACGCGTTGCCTCCCCGTTCGTCCGCCTCGCGCCCCACTTCACCGCCTCCCAGCGCTGCCGCCAGCCCGCGGGGCCCGTTCCCCGCCGCCGCTCCAGCCCGGCTCCCTCCATCGCCCCTCCGCGCCAGCTCCAGGGAGAGGAGCTCCCGAGCTCTGGCGGACTTCGTCGCCGGCGCCCTGCGCGTCGCCAGCCCGCGGGCACCGCCCCGCGCCACGGCTGCCGCCCTCCGCCATCTCGTCGCCGGCCTCCTCCGCCCGCGCCGGATCCGGCCTCCCCTGCCCTCCGGCGTATCTCCGGCGAACGACTTCCCCAACTCTGGCGCCAACTCCGGCGGACCTCGTCATCCGTGCCCGATCCAGATCTGGATATGAGATTAGGGTTGACTTTTGCCCTAATTTCCAGAATTTTTGCATTATTCATTGCATCATAACTCTGCATCCGTGGCTCCGTTTTGGGCGTGTAGCATATCAAATTGTTCGTCTCGACGAGTACTTCATTTCATTCCATTGCACCATGTTCATTTGAGTTCATCTTGATGCCCTAAATGTTGTTGCAAGAGTGCTATGCAATGTTAGTTTCAGATTCTTATCAGTAATTGGACATTTGTCATTTTTGCCATGATTAAGGTGTGCCTCCTATGAACTTGAGCCCTACATGTGTTTTGAAGTATGCCATGCCATATTTACAGGGGTATATGCCATGTATTTTTATGATCTTTGTGGTGACTAGCACAAGCATGCAAAGTAGCCCTCGTAATGTTGCTGATTTCAGGGACTTAGAAATCTTCTAAGTCATTTCCCTGATGATATTTTTATGCCATGTATTCATGTTGCTACAGGGTGATCCATGCCTCTTTTGAGCATGATCAGTAAGGATGTTTTGTATATATTGTTGTGTTCTATCTATCCATGTCTTTGTTTGCAATTATAGACCACCCTAGTTTGACTCAATCGAGCTCTACTTTTGCTATAAAATGTTCCTGGCAGATTGTTTACATGTTAAGCAATTTTGCCGAGGTTGTTATAGTTGATCCATGCATGCTATGGGGTTGTTCTTGCCATGTTTAGCTTCTATGCCATGTCTACTTGCTGGGTGTATGCTTAGTTTGTCATGCAATGCCTTGTGGTGAGTGCATCGAGCTCGTAAACATGCCTACGTGAATCTGTTTTGTCATGTTCTAGTTTTCTGCTAAGTTTGAATCTGTTAACGAAAGTTGCTATGTTCACATGGTTGCCATTGTATTTTCTAATCCCTTTTGGCTTATGGTCAGTAAGGGACTTTTGTTGTATGCTTTGAGTAGCTTCATGCCATGCCTTGCTTTGCCATGATATGTTCCTGTAGCATGTTGTTATCTTGCTCTAAACATTGCTTCCTGATGTTAAATTCCTGACATGTTATTTTCACTAAGTCTGTAACCTGTTATCTTTTGCACTTTTGCCATGTTTGTTTGAACCTGCTATTGAGTGAATTAGCCGTAGCTCAGTGTTCATATTTTGTCAAGCATCTTGAGGGGATCACTGCCATGTGCTTTGTTGTTATGTTAGAGTGTAGTAGCTTGTTGTTCTTGAGGCATTTAGATGGCCTCGTGCTGTTAATCGCAGCTTTGCGCCATTATTGTTTTGCTTGCCATTTGCAAACCGTGCATCCGATTCCAGTGATCTTTATATCGATTTCGACCGGAATCAACTCATCTTTCCAGAGGCACTCTTGGTTTTCCAAGTTGAGGCCAGGTTCAATCTTTCCCTTCCGAAGCACGCATATGCATTGCATATCACATCCCGCATATCATACCATGTTTTGCATCATGTTGCTTGCGCATTGCACCGTGGTTGATTATTGTTTCCTTTGCTTGTGTTCTTGTCTTGGGTAGAGCCAAGAGACGAGTTCGTGTTCGAGGTACCCGTTGAGAACGTTTACGAGGATCAAGCTTATGCCAACTCGGAGAACTTTGCAGGCAAGATGACCATACCCTCGAAATAACTTCTATCTTCGCTTGCTAGTTGCTCACTCTTTTGCTATGCCTATGCTGCGATACCTACCACTTGCTATATCATGCCTCCCATTTTGCTAAGCCAAGCCTCTAACCCACCTTGTCCTAGCAAACCGTTGTTTGGCTATGTTACCGCTTTGCTCAGCCCCTCTTATAGCGTTGTTAGTTGCAGGTGAAGATTGGAGTTTGTTCCATGTTGGAACATGGATTTGTTGGGATATCACAATATCTCTTATTTAACTAATGCATCTATATACTTGGTAAAGGGTGGAAGGCTCGGCCTTATGCCTGGTGTTTTGTTCCACTCTTGCCGCCCTAGTTTCCGTCATACTGGTGTTATGTTCCTTGATTTTGCGTTCCTTACACGGTTGGGTGATAATGGGAACCCCTTGACAGTTCGCCTTGAATAAAACTCCTCCAGTAAGGCCCAACCTTGGTTTTACCATTTGCCTACCTACCACCATATACCTTCCCTTGGGTTCTGCAGACTCAAGGGTCATCTTATTTTAACCCCCCCGGGCCAGTGCTCCTCTGAGTGTTGGTCCGAACCGAGCTGCCTGCGGGGCCACCTCGGGGAAACTTGAGGGTTGGTTTTACTCGTAGCTAGTCTCATCCGGTGTTGCCCTAAGAAAAAGATACATGCGACTCCTATCGGGATTTGTCGGCACATCGGGTGGCTTTGCTGGTTTTGTTTTACCATTGTCGAAATGTCTTGTAACCAGGATTCCGAGCCTGATCGGGTCGTCCTGGGAGAAGGAATATCTTTCGTTGACCGTGAGAGCTTGTGATGGGCTAAGTTGGGACACCCCTGCAGGGTTTTGAACTTTCGAAAGCCGTGCCCGCGGTTATGGGCAGATGGGAATTTGTTAATGTCCGGTTGTAGAAAACCTGAAACTTAACTAATTAAAATGAATCAACCGAGTGTGTCGCCGTGATGGTCTCTTTTCGGCGGAGTCCGGGAAGAGAACATGGTCTCGTGTTATGCTTGAACGTAGGTTGTTCTAGGATCACTTCTTGATCATAGTTTATCGATCGTGCCTTTGCCTTCTCTTCTCGCTCTCTTTTGTGTATGTTAGCCACCATATATGCTAGTGCTTGCTGCAGCTCCACCTCATACCTTTTACCCTACCTATAAGCTTAAATAGTCTTGATCGCGAGGGTGTGAGATTGCTGAGTCCCCATGACTCACAGATTACTTCCAAAACCAGATGCAGGGACCGATGATACCGCTCCTGGTGTTTTTGACTGAGCTCAAGTGGGAGTTCGATGAGGGCTCGGGACGATACTACGTTTCCTTTCCAGACGATCAGTAGTGGAGCCCAGTTGGGGCGATCAGGGACATTATGCATTTGGGGTTGTCTGTATTTTTGGTTCCATAGTCGGACCTTGATTGTATCTGGATGAATGTAATGTTATTTATGCTATTGTGTGACGTGGCGATTGTAAGCCAACTATGTATCTCTTTCCTTATTCAGTACATGGGTTGTGTGAAGATTACCCCACTTGCGACATTGCTTACAATGCGGTTATGCCTCTAAGTCGTGCTTCGACACGTGGGAGATATAGCCGCATCGTGGGCGTTACATGAGACTTATGTTTTATCAAGTAGATATACCCATATCTGCTCAAATCATGTGTGAAGGTCAGAAAATAACGATACCCGCCACGAGCATCAACACTCATCGAACCGCATACATCAATATGTATAATTTCCAATAAGTTTGTTGCTCGTTCCATTGTTCCAGAGAATGGAGTCTTAGTCATCTTGCCCATGAGGCATGGTTCGCAAGCATCAAGTGATTCATAATCAAGTGATTCCAAAAGCCCATCAGCATGGAGTTTCTTCATGCGCTTTACACCAATATGACCTAAACGGCAGTGCCACAAATAAGTCGCACTATCATTATTAAACTTATATCTTTTGGCTTCAATACTATGAATATGTGTATCACTACTATCAAGATTTAGTAAAAATAGACCACTCATCAAGTGTGCATGACCATAAAAGATATTACTCATGTAAATAGAACAACCATTATTCTCTGATTTAAATGAATAACCGTCTCGCATCAAACAAGATCTAGATATAATGTTCATGCTTAACACTGGCACCAAATAACAATTATTCAGGTCTAAAACTAATCCCGAGGGTAGATGTAGAGGTAGCGTGCCGACGGCGATCGCATCGACTTTGGAACCATTTCCCACGCGCATCGTCACCTCATCCTTAGTCAATCTTCGCTTAATCCATAGCCCCTGTTTCGAGTTGCAAGTATTAGCAACATAAACAATATCAAATACCTAGGCGCTACTGCGAGCATTAGTAAGGTACACATCAATAACATGTATATCAAATATACCTTTCACTTTGCCATCCTTCTAATCCGCGAAATACTTGGGGCAGTTCCGCTTCTAGTGACCAGTCCCTTTGCAGTAGAAGCACTTAGTCTCAGGCTTAGGTCCAGACTTGGGCTTCTTCATTTGAGTAGCAACTTGTTTGCCGTTCTTCTTGAAGTTCCCCTTTTTCCCTTTACCCTTTTTCTTGAGACTGGTGGTCTTGTTGACCATCAACACTTGATGCTCCTTCTTGATTTCTACCTTCGCGGCCGTTAGCATTGCGAAGAGATCGGGAATTGTCTTATCCATCCCTTGCATATTATAGTTCATCACGAAGCTTTTGTAGCTTGGTGGCAGTGATTGAAGAATTCTGTCAATGACACTACCAACTGGAAGATTAACTCCTAGCTGAGTAAAGTGATTGTGGTACCCAGACATTCTGAGTATGTGTTCACTGATAGAACTATTCTCCTCCATTTTGCAGCTGTAGAACTTATTGGAGACTTCATATCTCTCAATGCGGGCATTTGCTTGAAATATTAACTTCAACTCCTGGAACATCTCATATGCTCCATGACGTTCAAAACGTCGTTGAAGTCCCGGTTCTAAGCCGTAAATCATGGCACACTGAACTATTGAGTAGTCATCAGCTTTGCTCTGCCAGGTGTTCATAGCATCTTGAGTTGCTCCTGCAACGGGTTTGGCACCTAGCGGTGCTTCTAGAACGTAATTCTTCTGTGCAGCAATGAGGATAATCCTCAAGTTACGGACCTAGTCCATGTAATTGCTACCATCATCTTTCAACTTAGCTTTCTCTAGGAACACATTAAAATTCAACAGAACAATAGCACGGGCCATCTATCTACAACAACATAGACATGCAAAATACTATCAGGTACTAAGTTCATGATAAATTAAAGTTTGGTTAATCATATTACTTAAGAACTCCCACTTAGATAGACATCCCTCTAATCATCTAAGTGATCACGTGATCCATATCAACTAAACCATGTCCGATCATCACGTGAGATGAAGTAGTTTTCAATGGTGAACATCACTATGTTGATCATATCTACTATATGATTCACGCTCAACCTTTCGGTCTTCGTGTTCCGAGGCCATATCTGCATATGCTAGGCTCGTCAAGTTTAACCCAAGTATTCTACTTGTGCAAAACTAGCTTGGACCTGTTTTATGTGAATATAGAGCTTATCACACCCGATCATCACGTGGTGTCTCGGCACGACGAACTGTAGCAACGGTGCATACTCAGGGAGAACACTTATACCTTGAAATTTAGTGAGACATCATCTTATAATGCTACCGCCGTACTAAGCAAAATAAGATGCATAAAGCATAAACATCACATGCAATCAATATAAGTGATATGATATGGCAATCATCATCTTGTGCCTTTGATCTCCATCTCCAAAGCACCGTCATGATCACCATCGTCACCGACTTGACACCTTCATCTCCATCGTAGCATCGTTGTCATATCACCAACTATTGCTTCTACGACTATCGCTATCGCTTAGTGATAAAGTAAAGCAATTACATGGCGACTGCATTTCATACAATAAAGCGACAACCATATGGCTCCTGCCAGTTGCCGATAACTGTGTTACAAAACATGATCATCTCATACAACAATTTATATTATCACGTCTTGACCATATATCATCACAACATGCCCTGCAAAAACAAGTTAGACGTCCTCTGCATTGTTGTTGCAAGTCTTACGTGGCTGCTACAGGCTTCTAGCAACCGTTCTTACCTACGCATCAAAAACCACAACGTGGTATAGTGATTGCTTTTTGATCTTCAAAAAGAACCGTGTTGGGGAACACATTATTTCAAAAAAAATCCTACGCACATGCAAGATCCATCTAGGAGATTCATAGCAACGAGAGGGGGAGAGTATGTCTACGTACCCTCGTAGACCGAAAGTGGAAGCATTATGAAACGCGGTTGATGTAGTCGAACGTCTTCGCGATCCAAACGATCAAGTACCGAACGCACGACACCTCCATGATATGCACACGTTCAGCTCGGTGACGTTCCTCGTACTCTTGATCTAGCTGAGGCCGAGGGAGAGTTTCGTCAGCACGATGGCATGATGACGGTGCTGATGAAGTTACCGATGCAGGGCTTCGCCTAAGCACTACAACGACATGACCGAGGTGCAATTCTGTGGAGGGGGGAACCGCACACGGCTAAACAATCAACTTGTGTGTCTATGGGGTGCCCCCTCCCCGATATATAAAGGAGTGGAGGAGGGGAGGGCCAGCCCTCATAGGGCGCGCCCAAGGGGGGAGTCCTACTCCTAGTAGGAGTAGGTTTCCCCCCTTCCTAGTAGGAGTAGGAGAAGAAGAAAGAGGGAGAGAGAGGGAAGGAAGGGGGGGCACCCAATTCGGATTGGGCTTGGGGGGCGTGCCCTCCACCTAGCCGCCTCCTCCTCTCTCCCGCTAAGGCCCATTGACTCCTCGGGGGGTTCCGATAACCCCCCGACACTCCCGTAAATGCCCGAACTCATCCAGAACCATTCCGATGTCCAAACATAGCCTTCCAATATATCGATCTTTATGTCACGACCATTTCGAGACTCCTCGTCATGTCCGTGATCACATCCGGGACTCCAAACTACCTTCGGTACATCAAAACACATAAACTCATAATACCGATCGTCATCGAATGTTAAGCGTGCGGACCCTACGGGTTCGAGAACTATGTAGACATGACCGAGACTCACTTCCGGTCAATAACCAATAGCGGAACCTAGATGCTCATATTGGTTCCTACATATTCTATGAAGATCTTTATCGGTCAAAGCGCACAACAACATACGTTGTTCCCTTTGTCATCGGTATGTTACTTGCCTGAGATTCGATCGTCGGTATCTCAATACCTAGTTCCACCTTGTTACCGGCAAGTCTCTTTACTCGTTTCGTAATGCAACATCCCGCAACTAACTCATTAGTCACATTGCTTGCAAGGCTTATAGTGATGTGCATTACCGAGAGGGCCTAGAGATACCTCTCCGACAATCGGAGTGACAAATCCTAATCTCGATCTATGCCAACTCAACAAACACCATCAGAGACACCTGTAGAGCATCTTTATAGTCACCTAGTTATGTTTTGAGGTTTGATAGCACACTAAGTGTTCCTCTGGTATTCGGGAGTTGCATAATCTCATAGTCATAGGAACATGTATAAGTTATGGAGAAAGCAATAGCAATAAACAACGATCATAGTGCTAAGGTAACGGATGGGTCAAGTCGATCACATCATTCTCTAATGATGTGATCCCGTTCATCAAATGACAACTCATGTCTATGGTTAGGAAAC
This sequence comes from Triticum urartu, assembly GCF_003073215.2. Taxonomy (NCBI): domain Eukaryota; kingdom Viridiplantae; phylum Streptophyta; class Magnoliopsida; order Poales; family Poaceae; genus Triticum; species Triticum urartu. Next base: position 278,097,228 of record NC_053022.1, read on the forward strand.
TTAACCATCTTTGATTAACGATCTAGTCAAGTAGAGGCATACTAGTGACATTCTGTTTGTCTATGTATTTACACATGTACTAAGTTTCCAGTTAATACAATTCTAGCATTAATAATAAAAATTTATCATGATATAAGAAAATATAAATAACAACTTTATTATTGCCTCTAGGGCATATTTCCTTCATATTTATGGCTAAATAATGATGATTAAGGAAGGCGACACTGGTATATTGAGAACAAACGTGGATGATATGTTGGGCTCTCCAGGAGTCCCGATGTAACCGTGCCGAGGTGCCCCATGGAGCCCTTGGCACATGCTGTGATAGTCAGCTTTTAAGTTGTATTTGCAGATTTATGCTATATGATATTTTGACTCTGTTGCGACTGTTTATAATATGAAAGCGACCCATGTCAGTTTCCACCCCTTTGTAGATGCTACGTAGGGTGTTTCTGCAATAACAAGACAACCCTTAGCTGACGTCTCGGTGCCCGAAGGTGGTTGTGTTAGCGGAAACGAGGCAATCAGATGTGCATGCTTTATAACTTGCACTTAGTCATAGGAGTTTAAAGTTGGGAGGCTAGTTACTAGCCCCTGGTTAGTGTTCGGCGTCAGCCGAGGTCAAGCCATTAACACTTTGGCCAATTTATGAAACGTCCATTGTTTAACATGCGGTAACCTCTGTCGGCCTGTAGTTTGACATAGTCATCGGATCGCTGACCAGTTTATGCTCATTGTGACAGTCAATTTTTTGCATTCTCCACCGAGGTACTTGACCAGTTAAACCAGAAGTACAATCGTACTGGTTCTCCCTTTACCCTTAGGCGAACAATCGGTAACGTAAGGACTAAGAATAGGAGCCGGGCAACCCAATTATTGGCCAAAGACAAAATTCTAAACCAATGCATATAAAGCAATATCTGAGAACGTTTTGCCGAGAACTCCATGGAGTACCTTAGCTTTTGGTGGTTTCGGCTCTAGTCGTAGCCCCCCGTTGATATTGCCGATGCTTTAAAGGCATTCGACATCGTACTACGAGAGTTATGCCGGAGACACACAAATAGGTTAAAAGTGCCATAAGCTTGGAAAACCAAAAAACCTTAGTAAGACTTTATGTCTAAATTAAATCAAGTTTTTTGGTGCCAATCCAAAACTGGTCTTAAAATAATTATGTGCTTCCATCGTGCTTTAATACGACACATCCCATCTCTGAACTTCAAGTCGGTCAGCCTTCGGCTTCAACCTCCTCATCCTCAAGGCGGAGTGCTTCTCAGAGGCATGTTTAGCGAACTAAACCCGAGTGGCTTTAGAAAGAAACCAGGCTATCCGGCTATTGAACATACACTCGAGTTGAAAAGGAGTGGTACAAAAGACTTTGCAATGACTAAGAAGAAAAACATTTATTATAAAATGGATCATATGAATTTAAGAGCCCCAAGTTAACATGGGAAAATAAAGTGTTTTTAACAAACAACATTTTTTACAAACTAAGTTTTGAACAACCAACTTTTTATTTAACACAAATATAATGCTTGGTTGAAATGAACAAAAATTTAACATTTTGAAAATTTTGAGCATGAAAGTGACTTAGCTGGTTAATGTGTTCATGTTGATGATGAGGTCTGGGATTATGGTAGGACGGAGACGTAGTCCTCATACTGGCCAAGGTCCCAGCCCCCAAGCCCGAGGTAACCAAGCAAGGAGCTCGGCTTGACAAAGTGGTGATGCGGCACGGTCGATGCAGTGAGACGAAGTCCCCGGTCCAGCCAACGTGATGAAGCTGGTTGGCAGGTGATGCTGAAGTCCCCGGAGTAGGTTGATGAAGAGATGTCAAAGCCCCCGGTCTAGGCGAGGTGACAGAGCTGGTTGGTAAGGTGAGGTTGCAGTCCCCATGCCAGCCGAGGTGTCGAAGCATGTCAGCGTGGTGGACATCAGCTTGAAGAAGTAACGGCACAACCATGCCGGCACAGGTAGTAACTTGTGACGCGGTCAATCCCAGCTTGATGGAGTGACCACGCAGTGATGCTGGCGCACTCGACACGTGCAATCCATGGGGTGGCAATCACTACAAAAAAATACACTTCCGTGATGATACATGTTTGTCACAGTAGGTCACGTTTTCTGTCATGCATGTACATCCATGACAATTTTATGACAGAATCAAGATAGTCATACCTGTGCTGTCGTACAAGTGTTCCATGACATTACCAAAATTATCATCACAGAAGTGTCCACTTCCATGACGATACATCGCGCGTCACAGAAGTGCTTTCGTCAAGGGTGACCGACACGTGGCATCCACCGTAACGGAACGCCGTTAACCTATCGGGTCTGATTTTGGATCCGATAACCCGTTAACAGCCCCGACCAATGGGGATTTTCCATGTGTAAAATCATCATTGGCTAAAGGAAACACGTGTCGGCTCACCGTTGGGACAGATGTCGTCCACTCATTGGACCCAAAGTGCCTATGATACGTCGACACGTGACACGGCCCAATAGAGGCCCATTCCTGTGAAAAGGCTGGGCCGTTTGACTTGGTCAAAAGGTGGCGGGCCGGCCCACGACAAGCCTGCTAACAGCCTATTTGCATATAGCCCATTTATAGCCCGCTAACCCAGGGCCCGTTTATGGCCTATCCGAATTAGGCCCAGTAGAGTCATCTAGGCCGTCCAATATAATTCCAGCCCATTTTAACTTCCAGCCCATGTATGGCCCATGACGTCTTTCGGCCCATATAAGGCCCTTAGTAACCCTCGACCCATTAACGGCCCGTGGTAAAACTGGCCCATAATGAACATTGTATCACTTTATACCCATTAACGGCCCATTATTCCGTTGGGCCGTTTCCAGCCCATGTTATCTTTCGGCCTTCTCAGGGCCCATTTATTCTTGGGCTCATTTCCAACATTCATTTACTTTCGGTCCATTACTGTCATTTTCTACTTGTGGGCCAAATTCAGCCCGTGGTTACAGTCGGCCCGTTTGTGGCCTGTTAATACGTTGGGCCGTTTTCATAGCGTCATCAAATATGGCCGATTAACGACGGCCCATTATGGTCGGCCCATGAACGAACGATTTCAACTCTAGCCCATTTACAGCCATAATGTGGTCTGTTATTGGCCCATGTTTGGCCAACCGATCATATGGCCCGTAGAAGGCCCATTGTTTCTACGGCCCTTAGAAGGCCCATTGTTTCTATGACCCGTAGGAAGTCCATGTTAACTACAGTAAATATGAAGCCCATGGTTAATGTGGCCTAGTTTTAAAAGACAGGTTATTGCGGCCACTAGCAAACTGCGGAAAAAGAACTGCACTGACTACAAGAAAACAAATAAACAGGACTATAAGGAAATAAATAAGCAAGCAACTTATGCTAGGCTATCACGGCTATTACACATATTACATCCACTGGGCATCAAAGTTCACCACCAGTGCAAATATAGGGAACAAAGCAACATATAAACGCCGCAGCAAAACAAGTCCAGAACTGAAACCACTTCAGAAGAGCTCAAGAAACAATATCCTGGGTACCCATAATGCTGGCAAGATGCTTAGCAAGCTTATTAACTTTCTCTTGTTTGGCGCTTAAATCCTCTAGCACTTGCTGTTGCACCAGAAAGTATGCATCTAAATTCTGCAGGGACTTCCTCAGTCCTTCGGCTTCCTGTCGCATAACATCTGATCGATGTCTTTCAACTTGAAGTTGAGACTCAAGAAGCCGAACTGATTCAGGCAGCGAGTTCGAAGAGCTGGTGCCAGCAGTAGTAGCCAGTAACTTGAACACTACATCAAGACAGGACTTTGGGGTTGTCTCAGTGTCTTCAATATAGTTTTTATCAGCTTTCTTGGAGACCAACAGGGATGTCTCACTAACTTGAACCTTATCTGCATTACTTCCTTTACCATTGCATTACGGGGGTACTCTTCTCCAATATTTTATCCGCGTTCTAAAAGATAAACAAACAAACACATCACATGTTTACAATGTAGTATATGAAACTCATTTTGGTAAACCAGTTCAGTAGTAAGGTGGACAGGATAATAGCATGAAACAAACATATATCTATGTAGTATGGTCACTGTATGGTCTATATCATTCTAGTTTATGTTGCCAAATCAAGATAGATACAGTTCGAATCATATCTATTTAAGACAAAGCAGCATAGACAAAATATAAGTGTGGGAAACTACACAACAATAACAACACTTGTAATGTGCATGGCATGAGAACATAACTGTTTATTCAATTGAAACTGAAATCAACATAGAGAAAGTTACAACAGCAAACACGTTAAAGAAACAGGTTTAAAACATACCTGTTGCGTCATTGGAGTTTCAATTGCATCCTTCAAATTTGAAATTAGTTGGTATGAGTAAATACAGTGATGCAAGAGGAAAGTAGTATGAACCATAGCTATGGAACCTGACCTGAGAACAATTCTTCTTCTGCTTTCAGCGTTGACTTGGGGTTCAGAGTGGTGGTCCTCGTGCTTTGGGCACTGCAGTTGCCTTACTAACTGCTCGTGTTTGGGTGCTCTGTGGTCGAGACGGTGTTGTGTCAACGGGAACTGGGTTACTATCTGCTGGGGTTGGGGTTAGAAGGGGTGTAGCTGGTTCTCTGGCCAACTGGGTAGGGGTACAATCTGCGTGAGTCTGGGTTATGTGTGGCGGGGCTGGTTCTTGGGCAAGTACAACCGTGGTTCTATCTCCATCGACAGGTAGCATGATCTTTTCTGAAGACCATGTTTTTACTCCCACAGATACTGCCATCACCCCCTCCAATTGAAATGGCTGATAAACAAGAAAAGTAATTGAATGTACAGACATTGTAAGATAGACAGGTGCAATGGATAGTATGGAAGAAAACAGGGCATGAAATAATTCACATTTATGTTGTCTAACCAAACAGGATAGCAGGACATAATTTCACATATATGATGGCTAATTAAACAAGATAGCATGACACAATTTCACATGTATGATGGCTAACTAAACAGGATAGAATGACATACTTCAAAATATGATGACTATGTAAACAAGATGACATGATATAAGTATATGATGTGTCTATTAAAGTGGTTGGCATGCCATAAATCACAAACATGCCGTTGATGGAAACATGATGGCATGATATAATTCACGGATAGAATGACATAATTCAAAATATGATGACTATGTGAATAGGATGAGATGATATAACTATATTATGTCTTTAGAAAATGGGTTGGCATGCCATAATTCAGATACATGCTGTCTATGTAAACATCATGGCATGATATAATTCAAATATATGATTTATATACCAAGGAAGTGAGTAGAGGGCAATCGCATATATGATGTGTCAACTAAGGAGATGGCATTCAATATCGTGTATATGATGTAAAAACTAAGCATTGCAATACAACATATGCATGATATGAGTAATATAACCCTGCCAAGTTTGAGCATACACCTCAGGGGGATAATAGGACTGGTCATCTGCCTCTGAAGAGCTATCTGTAACCAGCAAGATATCTGCTTCAGCAGGTAGCATTGTCTGCTCTGAAGACCTTGTTTTCACTACAGATTTCTCCATCACCAATTCAAATGACTGATGCACAGGAAGAGTAGTTGAATATACAAACATTGTCGACAAAAGCAATGAGAAATACAAAAACAGGACGACATGATATAATTCAAATATATGATGCTTGGCTAAACAGCATGGCATTGCATAATTCACATATATAATACCTTGCAACAAGATAGTATTGCATAATTCACATATATAATATCTTGCAACAAGATGGCATTGCATAATTCACATATATGGTAATTAGACACTAAACAGGTGGCATTCACACAAAGCATGTCAAAACTAAGCAAATGACATAGCAATGCAAGATACCATACGCACAATATGAGCAACATAACCCTGCCAAGTTAGAGCATGCACCTTGGGGGGGGGGGGAATAGGACTGGTCATCTATCTCTGAATCCTCCTCTAAGGAGCTATCTGTAACCAGCAAGATATGTGCTTCGTCAGATAGCATTATCTCTCTGAAGACGTTGTTTCCACTTCAGATTTTTCCATGATCAAAAACAGGAAGAGTAATTGAATGTACTAAAATTGTTGAAAAATTTAACACGTAATAAAAAATGATGTAATGATATAATTCACATATAAGATGACTGGCTAACCAAGGTGGTATTGCAAAATTCACATATATGATGCTTGGCTAAACAAGATGGCATTGCGTGATTCACATATACGATAAAGAAACTAAATAGATGGCATTGACACAAAGCATGTCTAAACTAAGCAGATGACATCTTTGATGTATATAGTAAGCAATGCAAGGCACCATATGCATGATATTACCAACATCAGCATGCCAAGTTAGAGCGAAGACCTCATGGGGTAAATAGGAGTGGTTTTCTGCTTCTGAATCCCTCTCAGAACAGTTATCTTCCTCTTGATTACGATCCGAAATGGGTGGAGGGGGGCTGCCTTTGCACCCACCATGGAGCGACGTCTGCATGCGATTTTATTGCCACGCAAGGCTCGTCTCTTTTTCTCTACATGTTCAGTTCCATTGTGTACAAGAACTGACATGCATAGGAATAAAACATAGTGAGATTATGTAAGGAGTGCATGCACAAATCCAGAGTGATGGTAGCAAACTGTGGATAGACCCAAAATCAATGATAGCAGGCAGATAATAGCCTTAGTTAAAAATACAGATAATGGCTCCTTTAATGTTTGTTTGCACCCAACATCAAACTCATAGTAGACACCCGAGATTAACCAAATAGTAGTCAGATAGTACTGATTGCTGCCCCAATATGTACCCCACAACCATTGAAAAACTCAAGTTTCAGCATAAGTTTGGACCCGACTCGGAGCCTAATAGGTGAACACGATGATAAAGTAGCATGTCATCATATTAATCGATGCATAACGTAAGCAGACACGGAAGAGTGCGACCTCTCTTGCGGACCCGTGTAGTCCTCAAGGTCATCTGCTTAGTTGATGATGGTAATGCAGTTGTCGTGGCTGCCGGTGGCGGGGAAGAAGATCTGAGGCGGTGAAAGACAGTCTGGAGAGAGGATCCCTGCTGTGGTGAACCCTTCCGTCATTGGAGCAGCTGAGCTGGGGTGGAACACAACACCGCAGGAGCAAGACAACCCACACAAGGTTTTCCTTGACACATATCTGTAACAGAAGTAATTGTGTAAGGGCTTGTTTGAATTTGAGGATTCTAACAATGCGTAACACCCTCGATGCGGCTATATCTCCCACGTGTCGAAGCACGACTTAGAGGCATAACCGCAGTGAAGGCAATGTCGCAAGAGAGGTAATCTTCACACAATCCATGTAATGAATAAGGAAAGTGGTACATAGTTGGCTTACAATCGCCACTTCACACAATACATGAATAAAGCATTACATCATCCAGACACAATCAAGGTCCGACTACGGAACCAAAATAAAAGAAGACTACCCCTAATGCTATAGATCCCCCGATTGCCCTGACTGGGCTCCACTACTGATCAACTGAAACGAAACAACACAATGAACGGGATCTTCATCAAGCTCCTCCTTGAGCCAGGGTGCGTCACCTGCACGGTTTCATCGGCACCTGCAAACTGGTTTTGGAAGTAATATGTGAGTCACGGGGACTCAGCAATCTCACACCCTCGTGATCAAGACTATTTAAGCTTATAGGTTGGAAAAGGTATGAGGTGGAGCGCAACAAGCACTAGCATATATGGTGGCTAACATACTCAAATGAGAGCGAGAAGAGGAGGTAAAGCACGATCGAGAACCTATGATCAAGAAGTGATCCTAGACTACTTACGTACAAGCATAACTCCAACACCGTGTTCACTTCCCAGACTTCGCCGGAAAGAGACCATCATGGCAACACACGCGGTTGATGCATTTTAATTAAGTTAAGTTTCAGGTTCTCTACAACCGGACATTAACAAATTCCCATCTGCCCATAACCGCGGGCACGGCTTTCGAAAGTTCAAAACCTGCAGGGGTGTCCCAACTTAGCCCATCACAAGCTCTCACGGTCAACAAAGGATATTCCTTCTCCCAGGAAGACCCGATCAGACTCAGAATCCCGGTTACAAGACTTTTCGACAATGGTAAAACAAGACCAGCAAAGCCACCCGATGCACCGACAATCCCAATAGGAGCTGCACATATCTCGTTCTGAGGGAAACACCGAATGAGACATCCTACAAGTAAAACCAACCCTCAAGTTTCCCCGAGGTGGCCCCACAGTCTACTCAGTTCGGACCAACACATAGAGAAGCACTGGCCCGGGGGGGGGGGTTAAAATAAAGATGACCCTTGAGTCTGTAGAACCCAAGGGAAGGTGGTAGGTTGTTAGTGAAAATGGTAAAACCAAGGTTGGGCCTTGCTGGAGGAGTTTTATTAAAGGCGAACTGTCAAGGGGTTCCCATTATAACCCGACCCCGTAAGGAACTCAAAACCAAGGAACATAACACCGGTATGACGGAAACTAGGGCGACAAGAGTGGAACAAAACACCAGGCATAAGGCCGAGCCCTCCACCCTGTACCAAGTATATAGATGCATTAAGTAAATAAGATATATTGTGATATCCCAAACAAATCCATGTTCCAACATGGAACAAACTCTAACTTCACCTGCAACTAGCAACGCTATAAGAGGGGCTGAGCAAAGCGGTAACATAGCCAAACAACGGTTTGCTAGGACAAGGTGGGTTAGAGGCTTAACATGGCAACATGGGAGGCATGATATAGCAAGTGGTAGGTATCGTAGCATAGGCATAGCAAAAGAGCGAGCATCTAGCAAGCAAAGACAGAAGTGATTTCGAGGGTATGGTCATCTTGCCTGCAAAGTTCTCCGAGAAGACGAAAGCTTGATCCTCGAAAACGTACTCAATGGGTACCTCGATCACGAACTCGTCTCCCGGCTCTACCCAAAGCAAGAACACAAGCAAAGGGAGAAACAATCAACCACGTGCAATGCACAAGCAACATGATGCAAAACATGGCATGATATGCGGGATGTGATATGCAATGCATATGCATGCTCCGGAAGGGAAAAGATGGAACCAGGCCTCAACTTGGAAAACGAAGAGTTCTGCGGGAAAGATGAGTTGATTTTGGTCGAAATCGATATAAAGATCACCGGAATCGGATGCACAGTTTGCAAATGACAAGCGAAACAAATATGGCCCCGATCTGCGGTTAACAACACGAGGACATCTAAAAGCATCAAGAACAACAAGCTACAACACTCTAACATAGCAACAAAAAACATGGCAGTGATCTACTCAAGATGCTTGACAAAAGATGAACACTGAGCTACAGTTAATTCACTCAATAGCAGGTTCAAACAAGCATGGCAAAAGTGCAAAATATATCAGGTTACAGACTTAGTGAAAATAACAACATGTCAGGAATTTAACATCAGGAAGCAATGTTTAGAGCAAGATAACAACATGCTACAGAAACATATCATGGCAAAGAAAGGCATGGCATGAAGCTACTCAAAGCATACAACAAAAGTCCCTTACTGACCATAAGCCAAAAGGGATCAGAAAATACAATGGCAACCATATGAACATAGCAATTATCGTTAACAGATTTAGACTTAGTAGAAACATGGTAAAACAGATATTAAGTAGGCATGTTTGCGAGATCGATGCACTCACCACAAGGCATTGCATGACAAACTAAGCATACACCCAGCAAGTAGACATGGCATAGAAGCTAGACATGGCAATAACAACCTCATAGCATGCATGGATCAACTACAACAACCTCGGCAAAAATGCTTAACACGTAAACATTCTGCCAGGAACATTTTATAGCAAAAGTAGAGCTCGATTGACTCAAGCTAGGGTGCTCCATAATTGCAAACAAAGACATGGATGGATAGAGCACCACAATATCTACAAAACATCCTTACTGATAATGCCGAAAAGAGGCATGGATCACTCTGTAGCAACATGAATACATGGCATAAAAATAACAGCAGGAAAAGGACTTAGTGAAATTCTAAGTCCTTGAAATCAGCAACATCACGAGAGCTACTTTGCATGCTTGTGCTAGTCGCCACAAAGATCACAAAAATACATGCATACACCCCTGTAAATATGGCATGGCATACTTCAAAACTCATGTAGGGCTCAAGTTCATAGGAGGCACACATTAATCATGGCAAGAATGACAAATAATCAATTGCTGATAATAAACTGAAACTAACAGAAACTAGCACTCTTGCAACAGCATTTAGGGAATCAAGATGAGCTCAAATGAACATGATGCAATGAGATGAAATGAAGTACTCGTCGAGACGAACAATTTGATATGCTACATGCCCAAAACGGAGCCACCGGTGCAAAGTTATGATGCCATGAAGAAAGCTAAAAATGCTGGGGACTTGGTGGAATTTTACCCTCCGGAAACTGGATGGTGTGGTTCCGGATCGCGTTTGGTTCACTGGGTGCGGGACAAGGTAGATCTGGCACGGGCGTGGACAGAGGGATCCCGGTCGGAGGTTGAAGAAGGTCAAGCCGCACGGCGGCGCTCGGGCTCCGGGGACGAGGGGAGATGGCGGGGAGGCGCAGATCCGGGAGCGGGGACTCCATTCCCGGCGACGAGGATGCTTGGGGCGGCCCGGGCGCGGAGATCCCTGACGGCCATGGAGGGGCGGCTCCCTGGGAAGCAACAGAGAGAGAGAGAGGGAGCTTGGGATGAGAGAGAGAGAGAGAGCAAGGGAAAACGAGAGATGGCGCGGGGGCGGCGTGACCTGAGGACGGTGGCGGCGGCGGAGCAGCCCGGCGAGGTGCGGCGCAAAGCGGGAGGAGCACTGGGGAGCGGGCGGCGCTCGGGCGAGCACGGGCTGCTCGGGGCGTGAGGCAGACGGGCGGCGGCGCGACGAGATGGGCCCCGCGGGCCCGATCCGGGCCGCACGGGCCGGCGGCGGGGCTGGAGGAGAGAGAGGCCGGCGGCAGTGACGTGGCAAGGCCGGATTGGTCCGGCGCGGCGGCGCGGACATGTCCGGCGCGTGGATATTTTGTCCGGTGGCGCGAGGTAGGAGGAGCTAGGGTTTCATCCGCGAGATTTTCGGGGGAGACACATATTTATAGGTAGAGGGAGCTAGGAGAGTCCAAATGAGGTGCGGTTTTCGGCCACACAATCGTGATCGAACGACCGAGATGATGGAGGGGGTTTTGGTGGGTTTTGGGCCACTTTGGAAGGGTGTTGGGCTGCAACACACACAAGGCGTTTACGGTTCCTCGGTTAACCGTTGGAGTATCAAACGAAGTCCAAATGGCACGAAACTTGACAGGCGGTCTACCAGTAGTAAAACAAGGCCGCATGACAAGTCTCGGTCCAATCCGAAAACGTTCAACACCCGCACACGAAAAGAGGTAAAAGGGGACACCGGAGGACATAGGAGTGCCGGAATGCAAAACGGACAACGGGGAAAATGCTCGGATGCATGAGATGAACAAGTATGCAAATGCGATGCACATGATGACATGATATGAAATGCATGGCACGCAAGCAAATGACAAGGCAACAACAGCGAATAACTGGAAGACACCTGGCACATCGGTCTCGGGGCGTTACACAATGCAGGGATAGGAAATAGACAGGAACATGATAGGAATGCATGTGCAAAATAGAGAATTTGAAAACACAGGATTTCTGCCAATCTGGGTGTTTGGTTCACAAGAATTGGAAGATCACAAGATGCAAAGAAGCATGGTGAGATTAAGTCAAACCACAAGAAAATGTACGGTTATAATGCTATTTATGCTACTATCTCTTAGTCTTGTGCTTCATGAATAGGAATTTGAAAAGGGGGACAAGTGGAAATTAAAATTCCTACGGTTTTTCTTTCAAGGAGACACTAAAGGAACAAATCCTACATTTTTCCTTTGCTCCATTCCTTTGCACCAAATTCATGAAAAATAGTACCATACGAAACTTTCCAATTCCTATATTTTTCATTCACTTTTCCTTTCAAGAACTGGCGATTCTAGTAGGCAGGCTTGAGCAAGGAAAAGCCTACACTAAAAAATGTTTTTGTGCTACTTGTATTACTTTGGACCCAGGCCACTGCCCTACTAGCTCAACTCCCAGGGCCATCGACAAATGCACAGCTCAAACGTGCAGAGATAAATAATGATGGCATTCAAGAGAGTCCATCATGGATAGCTAAGTTTCCTGGTACCTCACTGCTTGTCATATAGTAGGATAAAATAATCGTATTTCCCGTTACTCTGTGTGCTCAGTGGACAAATATATATAACATGTAGAGTAAGAAAGATATGCAACGAGTGTACAACCTCTTTGGCGAAGCCATGTTGATCTTAGCGTGATTGGGTTGGTCGGCGAGGATGCTCCGGCTGACTTGGCTGTCGGAGGAGGGGAAGAAGATCTTAGGCGTCTGGAGATGGAGCCTGAGGTACTGCTCCGCTGTGATGGAGGATTTCATCGTTGGAGCAGCTCCGGTGAGTTGTACGACGCCGAGGCTGAAGCAGGACAAGAGAGACAACGTTAACCTGAGTGGAATTCTAATAGCATCTCCAATAGATGACGTAAAATACATAACCACAGAGTGCTAGATGTAAAATACATCAGCCGCTCATCTGTGAACTTAACTGTCGAAACTGAATTTAACTGTCGAAACTGAACTTGACTGTCGAAACTAAATTTTGCTGTCTAAACTGAATTTCACTATCGAAACTGAACGCACTAGAGGTGAGGCTACACGTTAGTCGACTGACTTTTTCACCTCTGGTTAGTCGATTTTACAGCCGTTGGATATGAAATCAAGGAACCGCAGTTCATCTTCAACCTCCACCCCCTTGAGCTGCCAGCCACCACCGGCCAAACAGCCGCCCGCGGCCGGCGGTGCGCCGCCCCGCCCGCCCCAAGAACACTCCCCACCGCCGGTCCGCCGCCGCCCCGGCCATCCCTCGACCCCCCCCCCCCCCGTGTTGAGCTTTTTCTCCAGCGATCCCCACGCCACCGCCCCACCACCGCCAGCGACCACCGCCCCCACCCTGAACCCTAAGATAGATAGTGGGGTACCTCTCCGGTGAGCCCCCCTCCCCGCTGCGGTTGGTTCTTCCTTAACTCCGGCGAGCCCCCACCCCCTGAAAATCGACTGACCCAAAAGTCGATTCAGTCGACTGAAGTGTAGCTAAATCGGAGTAGCATCGCAAGCAAGAGCAAGAGCGAGAGCAGCAGCGCGAGCAAGAAGAGACAAGGCAGGGGACCGAGAGCAAGAGCAGAGCAGCAGCGCGAGCGAGAGCTAAAGCAGCAGCAGCTCCTACCGATGTGGACGTCACCGCCAAGGGAGCGACGCCGTGGAGGAAGTGGCCGGCGATGCCGCCGTGGATGGAGCCACGCCGTGTCGGCTCGGGACCGAGCGCCGGCAGCACCGTGAGATCGAATCAAGAAGAAAATGCGGCGATTAGCATACAACCTCTTTGGTGGCACCGATTAGGCCGCAGCTTCATCCGAGGAAACAGTGATGATGATGCTCTTCTGGTGGTGTAGGTGAAGACGACAGTGTAGGAATGGAGGTGGCGCGAAAGACGAGGGGAACGTAGGGGCAGCTCCTTGGAGGTGGAGGACGGGGTGGCTGACCGGTGGGACGACCAGATCGACGACGGATCCTCATCCGGTACGGTGGATGAGGGACATCGAGGTGTTGTTGTGGATGATGTCATCAGCGAAGAGGCTCCGGCTGGGTGGCGGACGGAGGAGGGTGTGGGGCTTCGCGGGTTTTTCTGGCCTCAGTGTACGAATGGGTGGGCGGATGGGATGGGAGTGGGGAACCATGGCTTAGGGACGCGCTTGTCTGAAATGTGGGGTAACTTATGAAAGTACCCCCACCAATTTGAGGTGGTTCTTTCGGTTCAGGGGTATCATGGGCATTTCGCATGTCGGGATTTCACAGGAGGTGGGAGTTTTCGCTCGCGTTGTGATTTTGGAATAGCAAGGCGCTGATTGAGATGGAGGGAGTTGTCGGAGCACAACGAGACAAAGATTTATCTTAAATATTTGGGGGTAACAAGGCGCGGGTTGAAGAGGCGGGAGTTTCGTAGCACGATAGACAGAGACGCTAGCTTGAAATTTCGGCATAACAAGGCGCGGCTTGAAATTTTGGGAGAACAAGCTTAACGTGTAGCCCCAAAAAAAGACAATTTAGACTAGTATGATATACTACGTACAATGTGTTTAACACGCACAACACACACACAGACACCATTGAAACTAGTAAGGTACACGTGCATTGCACGCATGAGATTTGGCAACCAAATTATGAATAAATACTACATTATAGCATGTAAGCTTTGAGTCATATATGCATGATGTAGATGTTTGTTTAAATTCTTATTGTTCATTTCATTCAAAATCATCTAGGTTTTATAAGAAAGCTAATCTATTTTTAAGATCCATGGAATTGTGCGTTGTAAGGCATAAAGTAAAAACAAATCATGTAGAAAAACATTTGGGCAATTATGATACGGAAGATTCTAGAACAAAGAAGAAGTGCTTGTGTTTTGAGGTTTGTGCATTATGCTTAAGTTCAACCATAGAGTCTTCTAGATTGTACATGTGGCAAAATCTGGTGGAATCTAGATGATATCCAACGGCCAGTAGTGCTCAAATTTGCCAGCTCTACACCATCCGATTGGCCTCATCCAACGACCATCTTTCAAAGTTAAAGTTATTTGCACACTATATAAAAATATAAAATATAATATATATATATAGGGGTATAGATATAGATATGTGATGCGAAAGCCACCCATCATCTCCAATTAGAATAGTGTGTCCATGCATGAATGCAATGTGGCCAAACGATGTCTGCCATCGGTATCTCAAATTCAAACCAGTCTGACCTTGTTCAATGTGTATACATTACAACATGCTCGTTTCCAAACCACACCACGCAGATCTCCGTTATATTCATGCATGCATGGGTTTCAAACATCATGATCTCTTATTCAAATATTTGAATTCAACTTTACATTGATTATGACCTCACCTAGTTTTTACACCCACACATTGGTCTTCTCTTTATAATTGTACCACTAACTTTCTCTCATGCATGCATGCACACACACTACCAGTCGGCATTATCCATCGCACACATGCAATCTTTTTCTTTAGGTCAGTCTCCCATGAAGGCACACACACACACATCCCCCTCTCCATCATATCGGGCATTCTTTATCTCTCACGTGCATGCACAACAATCGATGTTCCTCTACGTGTGTGTGTGTGTGTATAGCTAGGTGTTTCATAGTTTTCCACATAAACCGATCAATCTATATATCTAGTGAGGTCTCACCCTCTTTCCCACGTCCACATCAACCAATCTATACCTCTCTATATAGGATTACATATATAGCTAATACACCCACATTAATTATATATCGAACGCCCCCTCTCATCATCCATGCCTTCCGCTTCATCTCTCAGACGCGCGCACAATGGCGAAGACAGGGGCAGCAAGGGCCCTGCCCCCCTAACATCACTATATATCGAGGCTAATATGAATGTGATCATTATACAATTGCTGGTAAAAATGGTTTAAGTTGATGAATTGGCCCTCCTCGTAAAGGATTAGCAATGCTTGGCCCCCTAGCTCATGAAACATATTTCATGGCTCCACCACTGCGCGCAACAGCGCACGTTCTCGCCCCTCTCTCTAAATATCGATCTCGCAGTTGTGCACACCTTTATAGTCTCCCTCCACTCGGCCCCTCAGTGGATTTTGCCACATGTACAATCTAGCAGACTCCATGGTTGAACTTAAGCCTAATGCACAATTCTCAAAACAACAGTGGTTATCCTTTGTTCTAGAATCTTCCGTATCCTAACTGCCCAAACTTCTTTCCTAGTTGAATTGCCATTATTTGTTTTTACTTTATACTTTACAATGCACAATTCCATGAATCATAAAATAGATTAAGGGGTTCTTTGATTCAAAGGATTCTCAAAGTAATTTTGGAGGATTCTAATCCTTAGGAATTTTTCCTATCTTGGTTGTTTGATTCGTAGGATTGTAAACCATAGGAATTTTTCCATATGATTCATTTGCACTAGATTTCATAGGAAACATCCCATCCACTCAAACCTCTTTGAAAGAATTCTGCGTTTTTCTAGGCACAATCAAACACTCATACAATCCTGGAGTATTCAAGATGACATTCTAACCTAATCCCATGTTCTTCCTATTCCCGCGTTTTGGAAATCCTACGAATCAAAGAGGCCCTAGGTTTTTTATAAAAACCAATTGATTTTGAATGAGATGAAGTATAAGAATTGAACAAAGGTCTACATCAGGCATATATGACTCAGAGCTTACATGCTATAGTGTGGTATTTATTCATAATTTGGTTGCAAAATCTGACGCGTGCAATGCACGTGTACCTTACTAGTACTTCGAGTATGTGCAAAACACAATGGCATGCTACACAGTGTCTCTCTTACAGTTCATGAAGCCACGTGGCACATGTGGAGGTGTTGTCACGACATCCTTGTGTGGATTGATCACACTGACGTGCTGCTGGTTCCAGAAGAATGTACTCGTCCTCCCCGAGCCACACTGGCGGTACATGCATGAAGCAAAGATGTGCACGCATGCCACGCACGCACTCATTCCCTCACACTCACACGCGGGTACACGGGCGGACGCAATTTTGTACCAAGATCCACCCCATGTGATAATTTGACGCGTGTAAAGTCCTTCACTTCATTGATGGTCAATTAATACAGCGCATGCAAATTGAGTGGACATGAAGGCAGAAGAAAGACAATACTACTCCACTGCGCGCATGCCAGTAGTTAAATCATGGGTTGCTAGTAGTACTTCCATTGGTGTCCTTCGTATTTTGTGCCAAATTTTGACAATAACATAATATTTACACATCTGAGCAGTGTAGTCTACTTGAAATTTATGTTCCACTAAACTCATCGGGAGCCGTTTCGGGCCTTGAAACCAAAACCCATCAATTTATCTTTACCTTGTTCCCATCACATTCGAAAGTACTAGTGCTACAATTAAGTGCAAGCCTGCTCACACCTACTAGTACGTACCAAACCTAAACGTGTTCCCACTATGCAGGTATTAGTACTAGTGCTAGTACTTAGGTTATAAAAGGGGGAACTACCTAACCGAAAATTACTCTACATTTCCTCCTCATAAGTGCTTCTTCTTCGTCCGTCCTTGCCATGTTTGGTGCGCAGAGCTCTAGGTCGAGAACTACTCGTAACAAGGGAGTGACAACCAAGGCTGCGGAAAAAAAGAGAGGGCTCGCCGCCACGCAGAGACCTTGAAAGATCTCTCACGGGCTGGCGATGGCTCCCAGGAGCGCCCTACCCGCGGAGGAGAACATGTCGACCTGGCGGCGCTGGAGTCGTTATCCCTCGACGACATGCCCGACCAGCTCAATAAGCACCTCAATAAGCAGAAGGAGTTCATCCACGGCTTGGTGGAGCTGCTGAAGGAGAACCTCGACGACATGCCAGCTGAACTCAATAAGCAGGGGGAGTTGACCGCCGGCTTGGTGATGCTGCTGAAGAAGAGCATTGCCTAGGAGAACAAGGCGACCGGCGAAATCCTGCAACTTCAGGAGGACAAGGCGAAGCTCTGCCACGAGCTCGACTTGCTGAAGGAGAAGAACACCGGCTGGAAGAAGCTGCATGAGAGTAGTAGTTCCTCGATGAAGATGCTGCAGGCCCTCGTCATGGAGCAGAAGGAGGAGTTGGCGAAGCTCCGCATCGAGCACCCGGCTGCTGACAAGGTACATAATGCGGCCGTGGAACAGATGATGAAGGCTCGCGTCAAGAAATCCCGCATCATGAACAGAATGAAGAAGATGGCAGAGGATACACGCAAGGAGATGGAGGTCATGGAGGCGATGAGGAAGTAGTTACGACTCCACGGCGAACTAGATCATTTGGGGTGATAATATTCCTTCTTCTTTTGCTCATGTGTTTCTTCTTTTGCTTCGGGTGTTTCGCCGCACGTGTCATGTTCTCTGCGAAGCATGAATAGAACAATGCTAACAATGAGATGACTAGCAAATTAGATCATTTTTATCGCCATATGGCACTGGGCTGCCGTGTTTCATGCTCCTTCGTCGTAGTACTACTCCAGTGGAAAACTTGAGTATACCGCATGGTTCTTTGCTCCTCCTCAGGTCGTCGGAACATTTATACGAGCAGTCAAATCACAAGGCCCCGCCTTCTAGCAGTAATGAGCCGTCAAATCACAAAGGCCCTCACCTCTCGTGAAAAGGACCAAGCTAGACTGCCCCGCCCTCTAGCATTTTAAAAAATGTATACATTTGTACAATAGTAGTATCGATGGATTGAGCCATGGAGCAAAACTAACAAGATGAAATTAAAGAAAAAAGGTGGTAAATATAGAGAGCGCTCGTCGCCAAATTATGAATATACTATATGACACTACCCACTATGAAGGTACTAGTAACATAGACTAGTAACTGTTGGGAAACACAGTAATTTCAAAAAATTTCCTATGCACACGCAAGATCATGGTGATGCATAGCAACGAGAGGGAAGAGTATCGTCCACGTACCCTCATAGACCGTAAGTGGAAGCTTTATGAGAACGCGGTTGATGTAGTCGTACGTCTTCACGATCCTACCGATCCAAGTACCGAATGTATGGCACCTCTGAGTTCAGCACACGTTCAGCTCAATGACGTCCCACGAACTCCGATCCAGCAGAACTTCACAGGAGAGTTCCTCGGCACGATGGCATGATGACGGTGATGATGTTGCTACCGACACAGGGCTTCGCCTAAGCACCTCTACAATAGGATCGAGGTGGATTATGGTGGAGGGGGGCACCGCACACGGCTAAGGGATCAGTGACCAACTTGTGTGTTCTAGGGTGCCCCTGCCCCCGTATATAAAGGAGCAAGGGGGGAGGCCGGCCGGCCCTCCTAGGGCCCGCCAGGAGGAGGAGTCCTCCTCCTAGTAGGAGTAGGACTCCCCTTTCCTACTCCTACTAGGAGGAGGAAAGGAAGGGGGAAGGGGAGAAGGAAGGAGAGGGAGGAAAAGGAGGAAAGGGGGGACAACCCCTAGTCCAATTCGGTTTGGGCTAGGGGGGCCGCGTGCCCTGCCTCCCCTCTTCCACCACTTGGCCCATGAGGCCCAATACTTCTTCCCCGTATTCCTGTAACTCCCTGGTACTCCAAAAAATACCCGAATCACTTGGAACCTTTTCGATGTCCGAATATAGTCGTCCAATATATCGATCTTTACGTCTCGACCATTTAGAGACTCCTCGTCATATCCCCGATCTCATTTGGGACTCCGAACTACCTTCGGTACATCAAATCACATAAACTCATGTACCGATGGTCACCGAATGTTAAGCGTGCGGACCCTACGGGTTCGAGAACTATGTAGACATAACCGAGACATGTCTCCGGTAAATAACCAATAGTGGAACCTAGATGCTCATATTGGCTCCTACATATTCTACGAAGATCTTTATCGGTCAAACCGCATAACAACATACGTTGTTCCCTTTTGTCATCGGTATGTTACTTGCGC
Organism: Triticum urartu; assembly: GCF_003073215.2. NCBI lineage: Eukaryota > Viridiplantae > Streptophyta > Magnoliopsida > Poales > Poaceae > Triticum > Triticum urartu. Next base: position 278,116,843 of record NC_053022.1, read on the forward strand.
GAGATTCGATCGTCGGTATCTCAATACCTAGTTCAATCTCGTTACTGGCAAGTCTCTTTACTCGTTTCCATAATGCATCATCCCACAACTAACTCATTAGTTGCATTGCTTGCAAGGTTTATAGTGATGTGCATTACCGAGAGGGCCCAGAGATACCTCTCCGACAATCGGAGTGGAAAATCCTAATCTTGATCTATGCCAACTCAACAAGTACCATCTGAGACACCTCTAGAGCGCCTTTATAATCACCCCGTTACGTTGTGACGTTTGGTAGCACACAAAGTGTTCCTTTGGTATTCGGGAGTTGCATAATCTCATAGTCATAGGAACATGTATAAGTCATGAACAAAGCAGTAGCAACAAACTAAACGATCATCGTGCTAAGCTAACGGAATGGGTCAAGTCAATCACATCATTCTCTAATGATGTGATCCCGTTAATCAAATGACAACTCATGTCTATGGCTAGGAAACTTAACCATCTTTGATTCAACGAGCTAGTCAAGTAGAGGCATACTAGTGACACTTTGTTTGTCTATGTATTCACACATGTACTAAGTTTCCGGTTAATACAATTCTAGAATGAATAATAAACATTTATCATGATATAAGGAAATAAATAATAACTTTATTATTGCCTCTAGGGCATATTTCCTTCAGTCTACCACTTGCACTAGAGTCAATAATCTAGTTCACATATTTATGTGATTAGTTCACATCTCCATGTGACTAATACCCAAAGAGTTTACTAGAGTCAATAATCTAGTTCACATCGCTATGTGATTAACACCCAAAGAGTGATCATGTTTTGCTTGTGAGAGAAGTTTAGCCTACGGGTCTACAACATTCAGATCCGTATGTATTTCACAAATTTCTATGTCTATAATGCTCTGCACAGAGCTACTCTAGCTAATTGCTCCCACTTTCAATATGTATCCAGATCGAGACTTAGAGTCATCTAGATCGATGAAAAAAGCTTGCATCGATGTAACTCTTTATGACGAACTCTTTTTATCACCTCCATAACTGAGAAATATTTCCTTAGTCCTCTAAGGATAATTTTGACCGCTGTCTAGTGATCTACTCCTAGATAACTATTGTACTCCCTTGCCAGAGAGATGCTAAGGTATACAATAGGACTGGTAAACAGCATAGCATACTTTATAGAACCTATGACTGAGGCATAGGGAATGACTTTTCATTCTCTTTCTATTTTCTGCTGTGGTCGGGTTTTGAGTCTTTACTCAACTTCACACCTTGCAACACAGGCAATAACTCCTTCTTTGACTGTTCCATTTTAAACTACTTCAAAATCTTGTTAAGGTATGTACTCATTGAAAAAACTTATCAAGCGTCTTGATCTATCTCTATAGATCTTGATGCTCAATGTGTAAGCAGCTTCATCGAGGTCTTTCTTTCAAAAACTCTTTTCAAACACTTCTTTATGATTTCCAGAAAATTCTACATTATTTATGATCAACAATATGTCATTCACATATACTTATCAGAAATGCTGTAGTGCTCCCACTTTCTTGTAAATACAAACTTCACCGCAAGTCTGTATAAAACCATATGCTTTATTCACTTTATAAAAGCATATATTCCAACTCCGAGATGCTTGCACCAGTCCATAGATGGATCGCTGGAGCTTTCTCACTTTGTTAGCACCTTTAGGATCGACAAAACCTTCTGGTTGCATCATATACAACTCTTCTATTAAGAAATCCATGAAGGAATACAATTTTGACATCCATTTTCCAGATTTCATAAAATGCGGCAACTGCTAACATGATTCGGACAGACTTTTAAGCATCAATATGAGTGAGAAAATCTCATCGTAGTCAACACCTTGAACTTGTCGAAAACATTTTGCGACAACTCGAGCTTTATAGATAATAACACTACTATCAACATCCGTCTTCCTCTTAAAGATCCATTTATTCTTAATGACTCACCGATCATCGGGCAAGTCAATCAAAGTACATACTTTGTTCTCATACATGGATCCCATCTTAGATTTCATGGCCTCAAGCCATTTCGCGGAATCTGGGATCATCATCGCTTCCTCATAGTTCGTATGTTCGTCATGGTCAAGTAACATGACATCCAGAACATGATTACTATACCACTCTGGTGCGGATCTCACTCTGGTTGACCTATGAGGTTCGGTAGTAACTTGATCTGAAGTTACATGATCATCATCATTAGCTTCCTCACTAATTGGTGTAGGAGTCACAGGAACAGATTTCTGTGATGAACTACTTTCCAATAAGGGAGTAGGTACAGTTACCTCATCAAGTTCTACTTTCCTCCCACTCACTTCTTTCGAGAGAAACTCCTTCTCTAGAAAGGATCCATTCTTAGCAACGAATGTCTTGCCTTCGGATCTGTGATAGAAGGTGTACCCAACTGTCTCCTTTGGGTATCCTATGAAGACACATTTCTCCAATTTGGGTTTGAGCTTATCAGGATGAAACTTTTTCACATAAGCATCGCAACCCCAAACTTTAAGAAACGACAACTTTGGTTTCTTGCCAAACCATAGTTCATATGGTGTCGTCTCAACGGATTTAGATGGTGCCCTATTTAACGTGAATGCAACTGTCTCTAATGCATAACCCCAAAACGATAGTGGTAAATCGGTAAGAGACATCATAAATTGCACCATATCTAATAAAGTACGGTTACCATGTTCGGACACACCATTACGCTATGGTGTTCCAGGTGGCGTGAGTTGCGAAACTATTCCGCATTGTTTCAAATGAAGACCAATCTGGTAACTCAAATAGTCTCCTCCACGATCAGATCGTAGAAACTTTATTTTCTTGTTACCATGATTTTCCACTTCACTCCGAAATTATTTAAACTTTCGAAATGTTTTAGATTTATGTTTCATCAAGAAGATATACCCATATCTTACTCAAATCATCTGTGAAGGTCAGAAAATAACGATACCTGCCGCGAGCCTCAACACTCATTGGACGGCATACATGAGTATGTATTATTTCCAACAAGTCTGTTGCTCCCACCATTGTTCCGGAGAACGGAGTCTTAGTCATCTTGCCCATGAGGCATCGTTCGCATCCATCAACTGATTCATAATCAAGTGATTCCAAAAGCCCATCAACATGGATTTTCTTCATGCGCTTTACACCAATATGACCTAAACGGTAGTGCCACAAATAAGTTGCACTATCATTATTAACTTTGCATCTTTTGGCTTCAATATTATGAATATGTGTATCACTACGATCGAGATTCAATAAATAATTCACCTTGGGTGTATGACCATTGAAAGTTTTATTCATGTAAACGGAACAACAATTATTCTCTGACTTTAAATTCATAACCGTATTGCAATAAACATGATCAAATCATATTCATGCTTAACGCAAACACCAAATAACATTTATTTAGGTTCAACACTAATCCCAAAAGTATGGGGAGTGTGCGATGATGATCATATCAATCTTGGAACCACTTCCAACACACATCATCACTTCACCCTTAATTATTCTCTGTTCATTCTGCAACTCCCATTTCGAGTTACTAATCTCAGCAACTGAACTAGTATCAAATACTGAGGGGTTGCTATAAAGATTAGTAAAGTACACATCAATAACATGTATATCAAATATACCTTTGTTCACTTTGCCATCCTTCTTATCTGCCAAATACTTGGGGTAGTTCTACTTCCAGTGACCAGTCCCTTTGCAGTAGAAGCACTTAGTCTCAGGTTTAGGTCTAGACTTGGGCTTCTTCACTTGATCAGCAACTTTCTTGCCATTCTTCTTGAAGTTCCCCTTCTTCCCTTTGACCTTTTCTTGAAACTAGTGGTCTTGTCAACCATCAACACTTGATGCTTTTCTTGATTTCTACCTTTGTCGATTTCAGCATCATGAAGATCTTGGGAATTGTTTCCGTTATCCCTTGCATATTATAGTTCATCACGAAGTTCCAGTAACTTGGTGATAGTGACTAGAGAATTCTGCAATCACTATCTTATCTAGAAGATTAACTCCCACTTAATTCAAGTGATTGTAGTACTCAGACATTATGAGCACATGCTCACTAGCTGAGCTATTCTTCTCCATCTTGTAGGCAAAGTGCTTGTCACAGGTCTCATACCTTTTGACATGGGCATGAGTCTGAAATACTAATTTCAACTCTTGGAACATCTGATATGCTCCGTGGCGTTCAAAACATCTTTGAAGCCCCGATTCTAAGCCGTAAAGCATGGTGCACTAAACTATCAATTAGTCATCATATCGAGCTCGCCAAACATTCATAACGTCTGCATCTGCTCCTGTAATTGGTCTGTCACCTAGCGGTGCATCAAGGACATAATTCTTCTGTGCAGCAATGAGGATAATCCTCAGATCACGGATCCAATATGCATCATTGCTACAAACATCTTTCAACTTAGTTTTTCTCTAGGAACATATCAAAATAAATGGGGAGGTACATCACGAGCTATTGATCTACAACATAGTTATGCAAATACTATCATGACTAAGTTCATGATAAATTAAAGTTCAATTAATCATATTACTTAAGAACTCCCACTTAGATAGACATCCCTCTAGTCATCTAAATCATCACCTGATCCAAATCAACTAAACCATGTCCGATCATCACGTGAGATGGAGTAGTATTCAATGGTGAACATCACTATGTTGATCATATCTACTATATGATTCACGCTCGACCTTTCGGTCTCAGTGTTCCGAGGTCATATCTGCATATGCTAGGCTCGTCAAGTTTAACCCGAGTATTCTGCGTGTGCAAAACTTTCTTACACGAGTTGTAGATGAACGTTGAGCTTATCACACCCGATCATTGCTACCTCTTGAGCAATGCGTTGGTTTTCCCCGAAGAGGAAGGGGTGATGCAGCAAAGTAGCATAAGTATTTCCCTCAGTTTTTGAGAACCAAGGTATCAATCCAGTAGGAGGCTACGCGCAAGTCCCTCGTACCTGCACAAAACAAATAAATCCTCGCAACCAATGCGAATAGGGGTTGTCAATCCCTACATGGCCACTTACGAGAGTGAGATCTGATAGATATGATAAGATAATATTTTTGGTATTTTTGTGATAAAGACGCAAAGTAAAATAAAGGCAAAGTAAAAAAGCAAAGGAAATAACTAAGTAGTAGGAGATTAATATGATAAAGATAGACCCGGGGGCCATAGGTTTGACTAGTGGCTTCTCTCGAGAGCATAAGTATTCTATGGTGGGTGAACAAATTACTGTTGAGCAATTGACAGAATTGAGCATAGTTATGAGAATATCTAGGTATGATCATGTATATAGGCATCACGTCTGAGACAAGTAGACCGACTCCTGCCTGCATCTACTACTATTACTCCACTCATCGACCGCTATCCAGCATGCATCTAGAGTATTAATTTAAAAGCAGAGTAATGCCTTAAGCAAGATGACATGATGTAGAGGGATAGACTCATGCAATATGATGAAAACCCCATCTTGTTATCCTCGATGGCAAAAATACAATACATGCCTTGGTGCCCCTACTGTCACTGGGAAAGGACACCGCAAGATTGAACCCAAAGCTAAGCACTTCTCCCATTGCAAGAAAGATCAATCTAGTATGACAAACCAAACTGATAATTCGAAGAGACTTGCAAAGATAACCAATCATACATAAAAGAATTCAGAGAAGATTCAAATATTGTTCATAGATAAACTCGATCATAAACCCACAATTCATCGGTCTCAATAAACACATCGCAAAAAGAAGATTACATCGAATAGATCTCCACAAGAGAGGGGGAGAACATTGTATTGAGATCCAAAAAGAGAGAAGAAGCCATCTAGCTACTAACTATGGACCCATAGGTCTGAGGTAAACTACTCACACTTCATTGGAGGGGCTATGGTGTTGATGTAGAAGCCCACCGTGATCGATGCCCCCTCCGACGGAGCTCCGGAACAGGCCCCAAGATGGGATCTCGTGGATACAGAAAGTTGCGGCTGTGGAATTAGGGTTTTGGCTCCGTATATGATCATTTGGTGGTACGTAGGTATATATAGGAGGAAGGAGTACGTCGGTGGAGCAACAGGGGGCCCACGAGGGTGGAGGACGCCCCTGGGGGTAGGTGCGCCCCCGTACCTCGTGGCCTCCTCTTTTGTGTCTTGGCGTAGGGTCCAAGTCTGTCGGGTCTTGTTCGTTGAGAAAATCACGTTCCCGAAGGTTTCATTCCGTTTGGACTCTGTTTGATATTCCTTTTCTTTGAAACCCTAAAACAGGCAAAAAACACCAATTCTAGGCTGGGCCTCCAGTTAATAGGTTAGTCCCAAAAATAATATAAAAGTGTATAATAAAGCCTAATAATGTCAAAAACAGTAGATAATATAGCATGGAGCAATCAAAAATTATAGATACGTTGGAGACGTATCAAGCATCCCCAAGCTTAATTCCTGCTCGTCCTCGAGTAGGTAAATGATAAAAACAGAATTTTTGATGCAGAGTGCTACTTGGCATAATTTTAATGTAATTCTTCTTAATTGTGGTATGAATATTCAGATCCGAAAGATTCAAGACAAAAGTTCATATTGACATAAAAATAATAATACTTCAAGCATACTAACTAAGCAATTATGTCTTCTCAAAATAACATGGCCAAAGAAAGTTCATCCCTACAAAATCATATAGTTTAGTCATGTTTCATTTTCGTCACACAAGAATGTTCTCATCATGCACAACCCCGATGACAAGCCAAGCAATTGTTTCATAATTTAGTAATCTCAAACATATAAACTTTCATGCAATATGTGAGCGCGAGCCATGGACATAGAACTATGGGTGGAATAGAATATAATGAGGGGGGTTATGTGGAGAAGACAAGAAAGGAGAAAATCTCACATCAACGAGGCTAATCAATGGGCTATGGAGATGCCCATCGATTGATGTTAATTCAAGGAGTAGGGATTGCCATGCAACAGATGCACTAGAGCTATAAATGTATGAAAGCTCAACAAAAGAAACTAAGTGGGTGTGCATCCAACTTGCTTGCTCACGAAGACCTAGGGCACTTGAGGAGGCCCATTGTTGGAATATACAAGCCAAGTTCTATAATGAAAAATTCCCACTAGTATATGAAAATGACAAAACAAGAGACTCTCTATCATGAAGATTATGGTGCTACTTTGAAGCACAAGTGTGGCAAAGGATAGTAACATTGTCCCTTCTCTCTTTTTCTCTCATTTTTTTGGGCCTTCTCTTTTATTATGGCCTTTCTCTTTTTTTGGGCCTTCTCTTTTTTTTCTTTTTTTATATATTCCTCACTTGGGACAATGCTCTAGAAAATGATGATCATCACACTTCTATTTATTTACAACTCAATGATTACAACTCGATTCTAGAACAAAATATGACTCTATATGAATGCCTCCAGCGGTGTACCGGGATATGTAATGGACCAAGAGTGACATGTATGAAAGAATTATGAATGGTGGCTTTGCGACAAATACTATGTCAACTACATGACCATGCTAATTAATATGACAATGATGAATGTGTCATGATGAACGAAATGGTGGAAAGTTGCATGGCAATATATCTCGGAATGGCTATGGAAATGCCATAATAGGTAGGTATGGTGGCTGTTTTGAGGAAGATATAAGGAGGTTTATGTGTGAAAGAGCGTATCATATCACAGGGTTTGGATGCACCGGCGAAGTTTGCGCCAACTCTCAATGTGAGAAAGGGCAATGCACGGTACCGAAGAGGCAAGCAAGGATGGAAGGGTGAGAGTGTGTATAATCCATGGACTCAACATTAGTCATAAAGAACTCACATACTTGTTGCAAAAATCTACAAGTCATCATAAACCTTGGTACTACGCGCATGCTCCTAGGGGGATAGATTGGTAGGAAAAGACCATCACTCGTCCCCGACCGCCACTCATAAGGAAGACAATCAAATATCACCTCATGTTTCAAATTTGTTACATAACGTATACCATACGTGCATGCTACGGGACTTTGCAAACTTCAACACAAGTATTTCTCAATTTCACAACTACTCAACTAACACTACTTTGATATTATTACCTCCATATCTCAAAACAATCATCAAGCATTAAACTTCTCTTAGTATTCAAAACACTCTTAAGAAAATTTTACTAATCTTGAATACCTAGCATATTAGGAATTTAAGCAAATTACCATGCTATTAAGACTCTAAAAATAATCTAAGTGAAGCATGAGAGATCAATAGTTTCTATAAAACAAATCCACCACCGTGCTCTAAAAGATATAAGTGAAGTACTAGAGCAAAACTATATAATTCAAGAGATATAAGCGAAGCACATAGAGTATTCTAACAAATTCCAAATCATGTATGTCTCTCTCAAAAGGTGTGTACAGCAAGGATGATTGTGGTAAACTAAAAATCAAAGACTCAAATAATACAAGACGCTCCAAACAAAACACGTATCATGTGGTGAATAAAAATATAGCTCCAAGTAAAGTTACCGATAGAAGTAGACGAAAGAGGGGATGCCTTTCGGGGCATCCCCAAGCTT